>NW_015112990.1:151990-172143 GCF_001443285.1 Poecilia latipinna
TGTGTCCAGTAAACCATAAAATTTGCCAAATAGTCACCGAGTTCACGGGAGCCACCACCAAATGCGACCGTCTCAAAGCATGGCGCCACTGGAAGTCCAATTATTTAATTTTTTATGCCAACTTGTTCCACACTTTTGGAGCAACAACAGAATCGAGTTGTGACAAGAGCATGGTTTTCTATTTATAGAGGCTTTCCTGTAAAACAATACTGACCTGTTTGTTGAACTTTAAACCTGGATCCCGTGTTGCACCATTACCTGTAACCTGTTAAAACTATTTCCTTGATTTCAAAGCAGGTGAAATTACAGTGTGAGCTCCTCAAATGATTCAATGTTTTTATACAAATCAAGCAGCAATAGAAACATGATGGTTCAGGATGGTCACCTTCAATGAGTTATTGGTAATTGATTATTCAACAGATTGTGTATTTATTTAACATAAACTAGTTTTCTTGAGGTTTACACATCTCTGCAAGAAGGTGAATGACAAAACTTGTCTTTTATGTCCATTCTGGGGTTTAGTTTTATAGCTTGCAACCGCCTACAGAATCCACCGCTATGCAGATGATATGCTGATATTTCCTGAAGCTTACAGATATTTAATAGATATTTGTTCTTATTTAAACAGAAAGTCTTTTCTGTTTTCTTAGAGTGCTTTTATCTTGATAAACTTATATTTTGTTGGGGGGTTTTATCAAAAACTTTGCAAAGCAGTTGGAAAGCAGTATCTGGAAAAAGAGAATATATCCTTTATTCATACCTTGTCTTTAGTTTGGGAGCTTTACTGGATTTTTGTTTGACATTTACTCAACTGTGACCTCTACTCAGTTATTATTTGCCTTGGTTTTTGTGTTCTGTTAAAAATGATATGTGCGTGTGTTTTACAACTTTAATGTGTCCTCTGTCTGGATGAAGAGACAAAGTTATCAACATGCATGCATCCAGATTAGGTGCTAAAACAGACAGACAGCATTCTTTCCTGCTCTCAGAGGAATCTGTTAACTGACAAGTTTGGCTTCCTGAGATATTTAAGGCCTCCAAAAATATTCACATCTGTTCCACAACTTTTCTACATTTACTCATTTTACAACAAATTACTTTTATGTCATAGATCAACATAAAATACTTTGGACACTCCTGCGTTAGGAGACGTATTGATGAGTTGTTGGTAAAATAAAACATGAAACAAACTGGTTGATTTTTACTTTATTTAAACTGGACCAACAATTTTACACTGACAAAAAAAGTAAGACTGCAGTTTCAGTATGATCACAGGCAAGACGTCCAATAATTCACTGGAAAACACAAAATCTTACCAAGTATTTTTAGTCTTATTTCTAGAGAAAATATCTTGGTGCACAAAATAAGAAAGCTAATTTACAAATAACTTTTCAGCAAGATATAGTAGCTTATTTTCAGTTAATAAATTCTTAATGTTATTAATATATTAATAAAATTAATTATATTGTTACAAGACTTTTGTCTTATAGCAAATTCTTTCACTATAAAACACGTTTCCCATGTTATAAGAGAAATAATCTGCCAGTGGAACTAGAACTTCATTAAAAGCACATTAAGGAGTTATTGATTTGAAACAAGCTCATATCTCTTGCTGAGAAGTTGCTAATAAGTTAGTTTTGTCTTATTTTAAGTGTACAAGGATATTTGCACTGGAAACTAGGCCATAATAGTTGGGAAGATTTTCTGATTTTGCTGTGTTCATGAGAAACGTGAAATATAATTTTTGGAGAAAAGACGCAGAAGCAGCCTTTATTACCAAGCAGGAGTATTTCCTCTGACTGGTTGAAATGTCCGGCGGACTGACAGACAGACGGACGGTCTGAGGTTTAAGAGGTGGGGAAGATGAGGAAGCCGGTGAAGCTGTGGCTGGTGCTGGTCTGCGACACCACTATGTTGTTGTATTTGGATGACTCCACATAAATTTTATCTCCGACTTCCAGGTCCAGAACCGCCGAGCCGGACGTGACCAAGAAGCTGTCAGAGCTGTCGCACAGCATGAAGTGCTCCTTGCTGCCCTTCATCAGCTTCAGACACACCTGCGTGGTGAAATCATGGTGAAACAGCCTGAAATCTGCAGGTAGAGCAGACGGTCTGAGCAGACAGAACCCTGAGACTCACTCGGGACTTTGCTGAAACGTGGAAACTGAAGAAATACACTCCTTTGATTGCACACTGGAACGTCCCGTTTACCAGCGTCTCTCCTTGAAATTGTGGCTCCAACGCAGGCAAAATCACTCTGCAGGAATTTAAAGCACATATTCATTTTGTGAAATGTTGCTTCTGCAATTTCTTGGTGTATTAACAGGTTTTTGCTTTAGAAAACATGTTTAAGTTCATCTGTAATAGTGACTCAAGGCAGTGTCGGAGCGCTTAAGAAGAACTGCCATCCTGCAACTTTTAGATGCTTGGCAGCTTTTTTACCAGGTTACTGCAGCTAAATGATTCAGGCTTAGGAAAGAATGGATCAAGAAGTCGCAGGATGGAGGACTGGAAGACCGGATGGACGGTTGGATATGTTGATGGATGTGATGGATATGTTGATGGATGTGTTGATGGATGTGATGGATATGTTGATGGATGTGTTTAATATGTTGGTGGATGTGTTGATGTACGGTTGGGTGGATGGACAGTAGTATTGCTGGATGGATGTAATCCTGAGGTAATTCCTCCCTGGTTTCTGTAAAAGCATTGGCCGGTTCCTCTCACCTGTTGAAGTTAATCGGCATGTTCGTCTCTACTACATTTGAAATGGCTCTCTTGTTGGAGAAGAAGGATTTCTGCTTTTTGGACAGGTTGAAGGGTCTTCCCTTCTCCCCTTTCTGGCCCGGGTATCCGGCAGGGCCCGGCAGGCCCATGTCCCCCTTCATACCAGGCCGGCCCGGCGGGCCCCGCATACCTGCCACCCCTTTCTGACCCCTGATTGGCTGACCTCCTTCACCTGTTCAGGGAGGTAAACACTGATTACATGCCTCATCGGCACCTGAGTGAAGCTTCCCCCCAACCTTCTTCAAATCTACCAGAACTGATGTCAATCAACTTGACTACGATTAAGAAGCAACAATTTTTGTTTGTCCCACTATCATTTTAAAGAAAGCAATAAATGTTTCCAGAGGTCACAAAAACTCGTGACAATCAATTCAACTATGCTTGAGCAGCAAAAGTTTTTGTTTGTGCAGATTTTGCTTTGAAGATATGAATTAAAGCTCAAAGATCCATCCGCCCTTTGATGGACTTTGATGGACAAAATCTAACAAAACTGTTGTAGTGAGAACTTCACTCAGGTCTCATTGGTGTCTCTAATCAAAAACAAAAACGCAGAAAATGTTTGGTATTTCAAACATGCAGCACTGCAAACTCCCTTTGTGTCAATACAAAAGACAAAAAGTTTATCTTGAATCCAATTCCTGTCCGGGCTGAGCTCACCTAGATCTCCTTTCTCCCCCTTCACGCCGTCCTGTCCGTTGGGTCCATGGGTGCCGGGGATCCCAGGGATCCCGGGGATTCCTCCGGTGCAGGACTGCATGTCCACCGGGACGATGCAGACCAAGAGAAGCAGCCATGCAGTACTGCAGCTCAGCCACTGGAGGGCCTGGACAGAAACAGAATACAGACCCAAAATACGTGACTTGTACTCAAAATCAGCACCGTCCGTCAGCTTCGGTTCCCTCCGGTGGATTTTCAACCGGGTCAATCCGCGAACGGAAAAGAAGTTGCGAAAAATGTTGATTTTCTGCGCTGTTAATATTATAGTTTGTCTGTAGTTTTTAGTTACGGCAGCGGAGGCCGTGAACAAAACCGCTACGTCTGTTGGCCACGCTTCCAAATATTAACGTTTGGATCGGCTCAGCAGACGACTTCCGGTAAGCTTCATAGCAAACTGGCCACTACAAATGTTAGCAATTGAGTAAAATTTAAAACGGGTAGCAATCGCTTCTCAATAGCCGCCTGGAACCCAAACCCTCTGTATGGAGCAAATGGATAGTTTTTGCCAGAATAACTCAAAACGGTACGAATTTAAAGAGTTTTCTTTAGATTTCCTGCTTGAATTTTCCCAAATTTTTTTCACATTAAACCCCACATTTTAATGTATTTTATTGGGAGATTGTGTGATAGACCAACTAAAACTAGTGTATAAATGTGACAAAATAAAATCCAATGCAACCAACAACTAGCAGATCCATCTATGAATGGGCAAATGAATTATTCAATGTTCTATCAGCAGGTATTGTAAGGCATCGTGCCATTCACCATCGCTAAAACTCATTTCAAATATTGCTGACAGCCGAGATCATAGAACAGTGTCTGCCTTTTTTCCTTAATATTTTCTATGCATTTTTCTTTAACACGGTGGAAAACCACATTTCTGGCCAATTCAGAAAATTTGTCAGCGAAACGTTTAGCCTTGCTGGAAATTCAAAGGAAGAATAATAAAATTTTCACACTCCACAATTTTGTCTGAGGCTATGAATAAAAAAGTCTACATAAAAATGTCTAATATCTTGCTTAAATTTGCTTAAATATAGTAATTTCACTCTAGGCACTGATAAAGTAACATGACCTAAAATTATCTTAATCTGTGCTGTAATCCAGAGTATTACGACAAACTGAACCACAACATCCACTCATTTTAACGCATCATTGGGATTTTATGTGGAGTGTTGAGCAAATTATGTTTAATTTTATCTCAGCATTAATTTAGCATCTCTTTACTGCTATTTAGTCCATTTTCTGTGAACTGAAGACAAGGTCTGTCCTTCTGAACGTGTTTTAAGTCCATCAGGGAAGCTGCACACATCTCCATCTAGCAACGTTTTACTTTCACAATTTGAACTTTACTTCCTGCTGTACAACATTTTATAAAATATAAGATAATCTCACCATTTGCAGTAATGATGTCCGTCGTCCTGTGGTGCAGTAGTAAGACGTTGGAAAGTTGTCCTGCTACGCAGAATCAGGAAGAAAACATGAAGTGAAACTCAAGAGAGCAAGAAAACCCTCTGTTGGTGTCACTAAAGCATTTTTAGGATACAACACAGACTTTTCACTGCAGGAAGCTGGGAAAATAATGATTTTAGACGTATTAAATATTAATTTATCACCTGGAGAACACTGAGAATACTGAGGGGATTTAACTGAAATAAATCCAAAGTTTAAAGGCCACAGTCCTTACAACCTGCCTTGATGTTTTTTGTTTTTTTTTTTTTTTAATCCTGACAGCTTTTCCACAGCGCCATGTTAAGTATTCACACCACAGGAGTTTTTCCACTTTTGATCACATTAGGACAAAAAAAATCTTCAATTTATCTTTATTTGGATTTAATATCACAGACCGACAAAAAGTAGCACAACAATCTGACATGAGAGGAAGATTTTTCTGATTAAAATTCAACAAACTCACTATAAAAACCAGAACAATTGCCTCCATAAGCCGATTAATTAGTGAGTATTGTAGAAAATGAGGGGTGTAAATACTTAGGGGAAATGGATCAGCATCGTTTAACTTCAGAACTTTTCCACTCTAATGCCATTTGGCAGTTTGAATAAATTAATTACAAATGCTTAATGATTACATCAGAAACATGCGACTTAAACTTAATCAAAAATTAATTGGCAGTACTGGTGAATGTAGAAAATGAATGAATATTTTCAGGGTTATACCAAACCAGGGAGGGATTATTTTGAGCCAGTTGGTAATTATAAATCTGTAGAGAACAATTATTAACTGTGAGGTTCCTCAAGGGTTCAAACTGGGCCCACTTTTATTTAACAGTCTCTCCCTCGTAACATGTCACTCTTCTCAAACAAAAATAAAACAATAGAGAAATAAAACTAAAAGGATGACTCAAAAACAGCCAAAACAAAACGGTTATCCTGCATGCCAACTTTCATAGTTTATCTCTGAGCAGTAAAACTTTCCAACATCTTGATTCAGTCCTCATTCTTTAAAGTGATAAAGGAGCCAAAAACTAAACGGAAACTTAACAACACCTTCAGAGCAGCAGAAAGTCTATTGATAAAGACACATTTAAGGTGGTTCGGGGAAAACTAGCTGCTTGGAAACAAGGGTTTGCACGGAGACTTTTGCACGATACGCTGAAACCCAAAGCGTCAAAATGCTAACTTTTCCTCAGGCTTCTTTTACATGTGTTTCACTGCCAGCGCCAGTAAAACTTAGTTTGATCCATGAGATCAAAAATTCAGCTCTGGTTAAAAATGCAAATATATATTAAGTTGGATTGTTTTATCCTTTGTGGTTTGGTTGTGAAGACCAACCCAGAATGAAAAATGGAAAAGAGGATCTGAGCACAAGAGAAGCTGACTGAGCAGCTTATTTAGGATGTGTTGATATAAAAAGTGTAGCTTGATACTGCTGACGATATTAAATAATTTGTGGAACAGATACTGAGGTCCATGCAGAGGGTGGGATCAATGTCCGTGTTTCAGTGAATCTAGACGGGAAGTTAAACAAACCAGAACAAAATGTTAAATGTTTTGTTGTATATCTGCCCGTTATTGCTTCATCATCACTTTATTATCACGGAGAGTTTTACCAAGTTCCTGTTTAAATATTTCACTTCTGTGTCCGCAAACAAAAGATTGCAAAATTACAGAATCAGAATGTTGGGAGGTGAAGCATCAACACTTTCAACATTTAATCGGATATCTTCTGTATCCTAAAATCCTCTGATCATGTTTATATATACAGAAAATCCTGCTTAGCAGAAAACAAGACTTCTGTCTTAGCATTATAAAACTCCTTCTGGCATCACATTGCATGATTTTTATTGTTATTTCGATTTTAGATAGATTATAATGCAGTTATGTTTCCCTGTATTTTCTGAAACAAAAAAGTCCAGGTAAAAAAAATTACATGAAAGTAAAATAAGTTCAAAAAACCCTCAACCCTTGTATTATGGGGGTGTTTGTAAAATTGCAGTCAAAACTTAGCAGGAAAACTGTAGATTGTTATCCTGTAACAGGAGAGAAATTGGTCGTATTTTCACCTCTTCAATCAAACATTTCTAAATGTCACAGTTCCAACTAAACATTTAGTTTGTGCATGAATGACTGAACGTAGGTTGAAGCGCTTTGGGATCCTCTGGACTTGATAAAGCGCCATAAGTACTGCAATTTACCATTTAGCGCTAAAGTTTTTGGTTAGAAAGCTAAATGTTTATGTTGAAGCTACATTAAATATTTTGTAAGTGCGCTAACCCTCCACCTTCTTCAAATCAGACAAAATTGTTGTCAATCAACTCGATTACCTTTGTGTTGGTTTGTGCAGCATTTTCTTTTGTTTGTGCTGCTTTTGCTTTGAAAATATGAGTAAAAGTTTAAAGGTCAAAAGGTCAACCAGCCAACCACATTACTCAAATCTAACAAAATTGGTGTCAAACGCTTGCGGTATGTTTGTGCTGCTTTTGCTTTGAAAATACTGACGATGACCTCTGATGACCTACAGAAACTTTATTAATATCTTTAAAATGATAGCAGCAAACTAAAATTTTCACTTTCACCAACTTTATTAGATTTGAAGACGGTGGGTGGGATAAATAAAACGTATCTCTTATTCTGGTATATCAAAATATTCAGTCCCAACTGGAATCAGCTCCCAGTGCAGAGAAATTAATTCAATGAGAAATCTTAGAGTTTTTGTTGCCACTTTATGTTCATAATTTATTAGAGTGATGTGTTAAAATACAAAAATAAAGGAATGAAAGAAACGGGACATTTGGTTTTAGCAGAAAATCTTTTTACTGGTGACACAAAAATAATAAATCCAACCGAGGAATCAGTTAAACTGAAAAACATTCTCAACATCTGTTTGTTTTTTTAGTAAAATCCGATCAGGAGACACACAAAGAGGAAAAGTAACATGAATTTCTGTGATCATAATTGTTGCTGGAGGTCAGTAAGGGTGCAGCAGAAACCCAGAGAAGATGCTGAATCCGTTGCCTCTTCCTGTCATCCCTCTGTTCTCCCTGGTCTCCAGCCAGACCTCCTGACCCTGAGACACGTAGACGGCCAGCCCGCCCGACGTCACCTGGAACCAGGGAAGGCCTCAGGCTTACTTACTGCATGCTCACCCACATGATCTCACCGTTTTAGTTTGATCGTGTTTATTTTGCTTTATGTGCATGAAGAGAAATCAATACGCTAGTAGTTTCTTGCTTTGCAGGAAAGCCAGATTAATTCCCAAACATGTTTTCAGGTCCAATCCTGGAGAGTTACCATCCTGCAGCCTTTAGACGCATTCCTGCTTTTTCACACCTGAATAAAATGAATGGCTTGTTAACAAGCCTCTGCACAGCTGGATGAAATCTGAACAAATCTTTGTTTATATTCTGCTGATGTTGAAAAATCACACTTTCGAAATTGCAGTGTTTCCATCAAATAAGAAGTGAAATTGAAATCATGTGAATTTGTTCACGCGATAATTCAGACATCAGAGTACGTCGCCGTCTTGCTCAGGCTTTGGACTGAAAATCCCGCGGCTCCCTAAGCGGCGTTTTGGGGAAATTGTAGTCGGTGATTTCACAGAAGGACAAACATGTACGGATTGAACACGTTGGAATGACACAAAACGTTTTTTGAACTGTGTGATGGTGGAGGCAGATGCAAAACAAAAACAAACCATCATCCTCCTACTACTTCCTGTCGTCTTCTTCAGTGTTTCTAATAAAGTTGGTGAAAGTAACCACTTCTTGATCATGTGACTCATGTAAAACGTGCTTATAAAACCACCTCATCCTTTACTCAATACTTTTTATTGAGTTTTTTTCAAAATTGCTGTGTTCCCATTAAGCAAATTTTTTTTTGTAATTTCAATCTATGCAATAATATGGCTACTGGGAAAGCAGGTGCTGATGGGATTTCAGCAGGGATGCATCCAAAGGCTGCAGGATGGTTCCTCTCAGGACTGGACTTTGAATAAAAATGTCGCCTCCCGCTCTGACCTGTTTTTTACGGCGACTATCGCAAAACGACGTCAGCAGATTGTTGTCGAGCTTCAGCTGCACGCAGAGTTTATCCTCCAGAGAAGCATGATACACAAAGAAGTACGTCCCCGGGACCCGACACCTAGAGCCCAACACACACAAAGACATCAGGAGGAGGAGATCCTTAAACCTTGTTTGGAAAAATCGACTTGAAACCGGAGTTTAAGATGCTCACCTGAAGTGTCCCGTCTCTGTGTTGAAGTCGTTCTCGATGTTTGTTATGACTTTAGTGAACCGAATTGTGCTGCTTTTAGCAGGAAACACGGACGTTCCTCTGGCCACACTGAAGGCCGCCTTCTGCTGAGCCGCAGCCGACCTGCAGAAAACAGGAAGGTTCTGGTTCTGAAGGTTCTGGTTCTGAACCTGAGAAATCAACCTTTTTTTTTTTTTACAAGATTTTATTCAGTCAGTGGCAGACCTACTGCAATGCTGTTTATTTCCTAATTCGACTTAGTTTAGGTTACATGTTTGCTCAACTCTACTGGTTTTCTGGTGGAGGATTGTTCCGGCTAAAACCAGGTTGTTCCACCCTACAGTCACCCTGTGCTTGACCAGGAAGTGAAAATGTGATGTTATTTACAGGTTTCCTTTGATAATGAATGTGACTTTAATTTGTAGCTTTAAATGAAAATGAGTTGCCTGCTATAGAACAGAATATAAACAAGACTGCAATAATGATGAAAGTAATAATAATAATCATAACAATGAAGTTTGAATCTGATTTAATCAGCTGAACTGTGTTGAATTAGACCTTCTGGTCTTTTAAACTGCATTAAAATAAGCTTTGCTGTGAATTTGCTTTAAACATAAACTGAAATACAAAAGTTAACAGGAAAAAAAATCATAAATAATTTTCAAAGTGGTTTACCTCATCAGTATACTCAAATAAAATAAAATCCAGATTAAAAGTATTTAAGTATTGTTGGCTTTGACAGATTTCTTCCTTCTCATTTTCTGTCTGAACTTTTTGTTTAAAATTGTTGGAAGTTATGGAAAATTGTTGAATTTTACACTTTAATCTTTTTTTGAATGTTTTATTTTTAAGCTAGTTTAAGGTGCTAATTCCGCATAGAAACATCTTCATTTAAACTAAATATTTTAACTACTTTACATTACTTAAATGTTTGTCATGTTTATTGTTTATTTTTCTCTTGTAAAAATGCCTTTTAGTGTCTGAAAAAGCTCTATAAAAATTAGATTTGTTGTTATTTTGCTTGTCTGTGTTGTACCCAGCTTCTCCTGGCTCTCCTGGAGGCCCGGGAATCCCTGCGCTGCCTGGTCCTCCTGGTTCCCCTGACGGGCCTCGTTTGCCGGGCGCTCCCACCGGGCCCGGTTCCCCCTTCCAGCCCTTCTGAGGCCCCAGGCTGCCGGTCCTTTCTGCTCCTGGTGAACAACAGTGAGTGGACATTTTCATTTTATTGTTTCTTCAGAGAATCTGGACCAGATCGGTGCTGCTGCACTACAATCTCATACTGAGAAATAAAATTTTAAAAATATATTAAACTAGAAACAGAAATTAACTGGTTTTATACAATTTTGGTTTACTTATGTAAAAATATTTTATTTCTTTCTTAAAATTAGTTTTTGCAAATCAAATTTTGTGTACAGAAATGAACAGAAAGTTGGTTTATATTAATTTAAAATATCTTTGCACTTTGCTTTAACTTTAACTGTTTAGCCAACTTTAATTTTAATTGAACTCCAGTTCGTTTGATGAGGTGTGAATGTGTAATTAATATCTGATCCGCCTACAAACCTCCGTCTCGGTTCAATTGAAGTGAACTCTGGTTCAGTTTGAGTGCATATGTGAACGCTAAGCGGACTAGAGAACGCTCCAAAAGCAGGAAGTGGACTACAGCACAGGGCATTCTGGGTAAATATAACCAAAACAAACCCGCTAGTTTAGCATTAGCGGGAGAAATAGCTCGTAGACTTTAGCCAAAAACAAAAGAGAAATCCTACAACCGCTACAATCTGACACCACTCCATTTCTGTTTACTTTTCCTAAAGCAGGAAGTTTCATTCAGTGTCTTCAGAGATTTTCATGTCGTTTCCTTCAGTGGTTCTTGGTCCAGGTTGACCCAAAAATGACTAGCGCTTCAACAGTCTACTCACTCCAGGTTCTGAGTACAATGATGCACCTCTAAGATTTTATTGTGAAATGATCTGAAAATCATGTTTTATTGTCCTTCCAATTCCCAATTATTCATCACATTGTGGTATTTTGGTTTATCGCATAAAAATCCATTGAAGTAGATTAAAATGTATGGATGTAATGTGAAGAAAGTTTGAGAGGTATTAGCTACTACTAATGTTTTGTTAATTCTCATAAAACATAAATTAACATATTGGTGTGAAAATCATCAAAAACGTACCACATTAAACGGGATCTGACAACGAAAAACCAAACATGACAAACATTTTTGGAAAACCTGCCTGGATCTCCTTTTTCTCCTTTCTGCCCATCACGGCCGTCTCTACCGGGAAGTCCAGGAATACCTGAGGAACGACACAAAACATCACAGAAACCCCTACAAACAATCCATCCTGCTGTGCAACCACATGCGGATCCAGACCTGGGATCCCTGGCATTGCTGGACACGTCTCCATGGCGACCAGCAGAGGTCCAGCCAATGAGAGCAGAGCTCCCGTTAGGAGAAACTGACGGAGGAGCATGAGGCTAACGAGGAGAGGAGGAAATGAGGAGAAAATCAGAGAGTCAAATATGTGACAATGAAATGAATGGATGGGAAGATGAAATCTAATTAAATATGAAAAAATCAGGTCAAAGGAGGAAATAACAGGAAATATTCAGGAGAAACAGAGAGAAGGGAATTAAGAAGGAGACACATTAAAATGTCTGACAAAAACTTAGAAACTTAATACCATAAAACCATAAAACCAAAAATCAGCATTAAAATAAATTTAAGGATCCAAAACATACCTGAGGGAGTAAAAAGCAGACTGAAGAGAAGCTCCGAGTCCTGCAGCGGCCGGACGAGGAAGTCAGCATAAAGTCGTGTGAGGAAACATTTCTGATCCGACAGTTCTGCATTTCTGGGAGGGTACAAGCGGCCGCAGAGATCCAGAGGCAGAACAGACTCCCAACGGCAAACCAGTAACTTGAGACACGGGAAACGGACTAGAACTTCAAAAAATACTCTACAAATGAAGCTGAACGTCCAGAATGAAATGCTACATTCAAAAACAGTTTGGTTCTCATGCAGATCGGAACCACAGGAGGGAACATAAGTGGAGGAGTCACCAAGATTTGGTGTTTTACTTTGGGTTTCCTTTAAGTTTGTGTTTATTATCGCTCAACAGGTCTTGCCATATTCACTTTTTTAACTTCCATTCATCAGAAAAGTGACTGAAAAATCTGTGTTTCAACGAACAACCACTTTGATATATTTGATATATCAGGTTTCCATGGTTACCACAGTACTGAGACTGGCCTAGTCAAAGTGTTCAATGACATCCAAATAAACACGGACTGTGGAAGAACCACAGTGCTGGTTCTGTTGGACCTCATTTGACCTTCATATATTACTGGAACGGCTGGAGAGTTGGTCCAGTACTCAACTGGTTCCAGTCTGACACAAAGAGCCAGGATTTCTTTGTTACAATAGGAAGCGGACAGAAGGTCTCCAATTTACAGTAAAATATGGGCACCCATGGGTGCCAGAATTTTCCTGTGTTTTAACGTATTTACACGATTTTACTGAAAAATACAGTAAAAATCATATTTTACCACCTAAATACGGTAAAATTGCTTTTAAATATGGTGTTTACTGTATTTACACTGTAAAAACAGATTGTACCATATAAATACTGTATAAATACTGTAAAATCTGTATTTATACAGTAAAATTCTGGCAACCACAACTGCCGGTATTTTACCGTAAATTAGAAATGTTTTTCACAGTGTACACTACCAAACAGGACACATAAAATTTTTTAAAAAAGATATTTCCAGCTGGTTTGGGTGTCAGTGTAAAGTCCAACAATAATACTAATATTGATGTTGCTCTCAGTTTGAAAAAGATGTTAAATTCTTTGTTTTATTTCATCTTATCTGTCATAAAAGAGAGACTAGGCTAAAACCACGGAGGTTTTGCAGGTCAAATGACCAAAGTGTTTTTTTTCTGTGCAGCTCTGCAGCTTTGGGCCGACTCTGGTTCAGTTTTGTTTAAACTTGTAAAGGATTGAGAAACACTGGAGCTCCACTTTGACAGCAGGCAAAGGTCAGGTCAGGGTGTGGCACAATAATCCAGAAAGAGGATGTGCAGAAACCCAGATTGTTTCGTTTCCTTCGCACAATTAAACGAAAATGATCTGGTGATCAAACAAACAGCGTCAGCCAGGAAGGATTGTCATGTCTTACGACCTGAGGAGAAGATAAATATCTCTCTCATGTTGCTAAAGACACATTCACACAGCAGGTGAATGACACCCATATTTACTTTTCCACGACCCAATTCAGATGTTTTTACCCCCCAAAAAAATCAGATTTGTGCCACTTCTATATGTGAAGCTAAATCGGATATGGGATTAATTTCAAAGCATCTGCAGTTTGAGGTCATGTTGGATTTAACTTTCCTTTTACGTTATTGTTGATGTGAGACTTTCATCATCATGAATAATTATAAGTACCTTAACTTCACCTCTGCTGGCTGTGACTCAGCTTCTACAGAGCAGAGAAGTTTGTTTCCGTGGCTCCGATCAAGGAGTCTCATACAATTACTACTTGGTAATATTATTTATTATGACTTTGTTCTCCTATTACTATGACTGCATTCTCGTATTATTTCATCTTAATACTTGTGACATTATGAAAAAATCAGAAAAAAAATTATTCTCTTCATCTGGCCGTAATAGTCTGTTGTAAAAAATAGAGTATAACTAGAGTAGAAAATAAAATACACACATCAAGGTTGAGGTTAAAAAGTAAAATAACTTATTTTAGTGCAATTAAAAAAAAAATCACTAAAATAACTTCTGTGATTTTTATGAACAAAAAGCAAAACATACATGTTGTTGTCTTAGCAGAACAACAATAAAACATTTATATTTACTTTGTGAACTGATGCTACTGAAATTAAAGTAACAAAGAGACATTTTGATCCATTAGAGTTATATTTATTACATTAAATCAGAGGTGACCAAAGTGCGGCTCGGGGGCCATTTGTGGACCTCGGCACAATTTTGGAGGGCCAGTGGTCACAGTTCAAAAATAGCATAAAAGCGTTTCGCTGGTTCAGGCAGTTGATGCAGATCCCCATTTTAAAATCTTAAAGTGGAAAATCTAATGTGCACCACAAAGTATTCATCTTTACATTTTTTTAGTAATAGGGACTAAAAACATCCTGTGATGGCCATTTAATAAACTTGGAAAACTAAAGCAAGAGTGAGTCACAAACTGTTCCACAAAAGAGAAAAGAAAAGACAGAAAAGAGAAGAAAAATTCATGATTATCATTTTATTTTCCTCTTTTATCTGGCAAACCTGCAAGAGCCGCTTTTTGTTTTAAGTCTCCAAAGAACTACAGGGATCTGACTGCTTTGCTTATTTCATTATAATATGGTGTGTTTAGTTTGTTTCTTTAGCAAATAAAAATTATAATAAAAAATACTGAACATTTTGTGGCCCTTGGAGTAGTTGCAACTGTATTCTCAAACGTTTGGTCATCACTGCATGAAATGATAAACTTCAGGTTCAGAGTCAGGGTTTAATAAAAATCAATCAGCTCTGAAATGAGTAAATATGAAAACATTTTACGTGATGCAGCTGCTGAACCTCAAACACTGAAATCAGAGATGGTTAAATGTTGCAGTGCGAGGACTTGACTTGTTTTTATTATGAATTTGAGAAGATGAGGAAGCCGTTGAAGACGATCAGTTTTTCTCTGACGTCTCTCGCGTCGGTGTCTTTCGCTATCTGCAGGCTTTGCTGCTGGTCTTTGTAGGACTCCAGCCAGACTTTCTGTCCCGCCGTCAGCTCCAACACGACGCCACCAGACAGCACCTGGGGAAAACACAGCTCATCACATCGAGGCTTTGAAAGAAACGCTCTGCCTCTCTGCTGTCTGGAAGGGTTTTATCAAAGGACAAATGTCACGTTTCAGAGGCAGAAAAACTGTTAATCCTGATATATGAAGCATAAATATCTCACAGGGTGAATACTAGAAATAACCAATCAGAGCTAAGAGGCGGGTCTTAGTGCTGTCAATCATGCTCTTGTGCATGCTGCCTCAAGTCTTTGCAGCTTCTCCCAGTCAGCATAGCCTTTCCTGAATGCTAAGGTTAGTTAGCACAGCCACCAATGACAGCTGATAAATGGCTTTTCTGTAAGTTGTTTCACTCCCTTAGCACATTTAGCAGTGCGTTCATGAGGATTATTGACAGCGCCAAGACCCTCCTCCTGGCTCTGATTGGTCGTCTTTGGTCGGGAGCGGTACATTTGTTCAGATGGGAATAATAGGAGTAGATCGATCTTTTACATCTTTCTCATATTATCCTGTCACAAACATGTAGCAAACAGATTTTCTTTAAATAAAAGTTACATACTGCAGCTTTAAGCCGTATATTGAGCATAATTTTTAACACTTACCTGCTCAGAGTTCCTAGTGTTTTCATCACAAAACACGATTTTCTCTGGTTCTCCTTCTTTGACTAAACCCAGGCACATGCTGACCTAAAAACACATGCAGACGTTCAACAACTGCTACATAGATTTACAGCATTTTTAGCCATAATTGCAGTGTAACAAATTAGAGGCATGCCTTGGCAACGGAGTGGAAGGTGAAGTAATAAAAACCAGGTGTCGTGCAGGTGAAGATGCCAGTGTTTATGACGAAATTGTTGTTTATGTTGACGATGGCCTCCTGATAAGTTATTTTCTGACAGGAAACAAATGAGATTTCAGTTTCAGTTATGTCTAGATAATTAATAAGTCCTTAGCATGTAGAAGTGTGACCTTTAGCAAACCTGGTTGAAAGGTGGGTATCTGGTGGTATTTCTCTTCACAGAGAAAGCGGAGTGAGTTCTCTGATTGGACGAACTTTGTCCTGAAAACACAAACACATTAATTGAACCAGGGGTGTCCAAACTTTTTGTTATGTGGACCAAAATCAACCAGTCAGAATACTTCTATCCAAGAAACTACTGCTAATAATAGAAAGATTAAAATAAAATCAATTAATTCTGTCTGTTTTTTTTATTGTATAAAATGTGGATCCAACACTTTGAAATTATTTTTATATTAAAAGAAACTTAATCTAGTTTTCAATTCAAAAATATTTTGTTGATCCCAAAGGGAAATTAAATATTGCTATAATTCATATTAATTTAGTTCTTCAGAGTTATTGTAGGTAATGATGGCTGTGGAGAGACCTCCTGTAGCAGTCTGTGTTACGGTCAAAGAAACCTCTGACTGAAGACACTTTGTTTTCCCAAGACAGTCTCACAAAATTCTTTTCAAATTATTTTTGAACAAATCTATTCTGTTATAAAAATAGTTTCTTTTTTTCAAAACACTCCCTGTATTTAGTTGAGTTTAAAAAAAAAAAAAAAAAAAGCTGATTTAGGTACAGCAAAGTCGGTAAAAGTCTCTACTACAAACACTTGGTTATTAAAACAGTTTCTATTGTAAGAAAGCAATACTGGTTATAATTTTACCCCTATTACATATAAAAAGTTTGCATTTGAATCATTCTTGAATTGCAGTTGGGGGGCCACACAAAATTATTCGAAGGGCCATCCAGAGCGCTCAGAAAACGTCCCTGAGCGCCACTAGAACTGGGCTAAGCAGGTTTTCAGGGGGAAACCTGGGACATTTATGACCAAATAACTGAAAACAGTCTCCATTTCCTCCTCATGAGTCATTTTGGTGCTTCTCTATGTGAAGTTTCTGCTTGTCAGAGTGTTTGAGGTCAGATGTAGCCTCAGTGTTAAAACGATGTGCAGCGTTTACCTGAGTTCAGGTTTATCCCCACTGGACCGGGTGGACCAGGCTGACCCGCCATTCCTGCTGCTCCCACGTCACCACGGTAACCCTTTGGACCAATCGGCCCTTGTGGCCCCGAGTTTCCTTTGTCCCCTCTGAGCCTCAGCAGCATGCTTGGGTCCACTGGGCCGTCCACCCAGACAGCTGAGGACAAAGCCATAAACCAGTGAATACATATTTAATGCAAAAAAAGGGATTTGTCTAAAAGTTGCAGCTTAAATCAGAAGGCAGCAGTGAAAACTGACACATCTGCAGAAATCATTTAATCCGAGGTCATTGATCAATCTAAAGCAAAGCACTAGGTGCAGCTTGGATCAGTCCAGTGACAGCAGTGTGTTAAATACACATAAAGATGCAATGTAGTCATAAACTCAGAGAATTATTTAGTATCGGTCAATAACTGATAATGCTAAAGTTATAAAATCACATATTTAAGAAAAACTTAAAGGTGATTTATTACGCTTCCTTGATCGGGTTAGTTGTTTCTTCATTATGTTTTTCACACAAAATAATTTTTAGATGATGAGATTTTAATCTGCTCAGCTCTGCCTATGATTTAGGGCGTCCTGTCACTTTAAACCTGCTGCTGGCCACGCCCCTCAATTCATCGTTTACTCTCGCATGTAAAAATGGCTGCTAACAGACGCGCAATCATACAACTGTACGCATTTGAAAAACAGAAATGGAGCCAGAATGCAGAAAGGGGCTTCTGGACGGTAAATCAATGACAAAACACACGTCTTTTCCAGCAGCCATTGTACAGCGCTTACAGCGGTAAAACCAGCTGACCAGACATGCTGGAACTCATCTCATGTTGCTAGGTAACAGGCTAGGCTCATTTTCCAGACACTAAAAAACAACTTATTGCCAAAAAACAGCTAGGTATTGTTTTGTTTTTAGAAGTAGTAGAAAATATATAAACTATGAATTTTGCATAAAAGGTCCCTTTTAAAACAATCCTATATGACTTGGGTTTCAGCAGGAAGACACTACCTGGCTCTCCCTTCTGGCCTTTCATCCCAGCCAGCCCGTCTCGTCCAGGAGGTCCACGTTCTCCTGGATGGCCGTTACAGTTGCATTCGACGGCTGACAGCACCAAAGCAATGGTGAACAGAACTGCACAGACAAAATCCGCTCCCATGGCTCGAAACGCTGGGGAGAGAAACAGGAACGCATGCAGGATGATGAAAAGTCTCGGTTTCACGTTAAACTGTATTTTATAAAGTTTAACATGAAGAGACATTAAAAGAAACATGTCTCCAAAAAGCAGCAGCCAACATGTGATCATATTACTTTTGATTTAGGGTTCATGTAGCATCTGGCAAAAACAATTCATGCAAACTACAACAACCTAATAATTACAGAATAAAAATCTCAACCTTAAATTGTTAAGTTTGGATAAAATTATCTGCTTTTAACATTTTGGTTTTGAAATAAGATGCAAGTAAGAAGGAATGCAAATTTATACTATTTATGTAAAAATAATCAGTTTTCTGAAAAACAAAGAAAAATATCAGAAAATAATTTAGCATTTTTTTTCTTTTCAATGTCAGTATATATTTATATCCAATAAAGGAAGTTACTGCTTTAAAGTCCAGCAGCAGTGTTGTTACAGGTGGATAAAAACCATAGAAACTTAATTTCCAATGCTTTCTTCAAAATGTTTGCCTGTTTTAATCATCTTAATGTTCAGAATCAGTAGAAACCCTCTTACCGGTGGAGATCTCCCAGGTCCGGAAGAGCAGCAAACAGATGAGATTTCCTCTTTATTGAACTGAAGATTTGCTGACTTACTGAGATCTGCAGACGTGCTCACGTTGCACAAACACTCAGACATGAGGAAGACAATGAAACCCATGAAGAAGAACCACCCAGAGCTGCTGCATTAACATGTTAGGTTAATTTAAATGGGTTTTAACTCCTGCACTCCTGAAGCTAATTGCTTAATTCTAATAAATCAGTTTTTTCCTTGGAAAAAAAATCCCATCTTTGATTCACATCCAGCCTAAACCCCAGGCAGATTTGAAATAAAACCTCAAATCAGTCTGCAACTTTCTGCAAAGGACATTTCTATCTTAAGACCCTTTAAAACTGAAAAATCTAATTTAACAAAGTCTGACTTATCAAACATTCAAAACAATTCAGGCAGAAAAACAGGTGAGATTACCACCTGTAATTCAAGTCTACCACCTTTAGACTTGAATTATTTAGATATTCCTATGAAACATCATTATCCCAGCAGATCGTCCTGAAAGCTTAGCTGTAAATGTTAGAGCTGTGGCGCCCCCGTCTGGTCGATAATAAAAATGTAAGTTTTATTTGTCAGAGCTGAGAAACGTCATATATCGCAGCCTGGCAGGGATACTTTATTCCTCAGTGAACCATCTATTCAGGATGTAAGCAGTATCTCAACATTCACCGTTCATACTGTGAATGTTACATTTTTATGTTGGTTTTATCATTTGTTCAATTTTCTGTTTTAGGACTGGATGAACATCAGGACTTCACCAGGAGTTAAACAGGCTCTAGTGAAAAGCTCTTGTTCTGCGTTTTTATGTGAGAAAACAATCATGGAGTTAAAGACTTGCAGTTCATTCTCAGCCGGGTTCGATTTCTTTCTTATGAAGAAGACTGAACACGTGTTAACTGGTACCGGCTCTGTGACCTACATTCACAGACTCACTAAGGACGTAATGTTAACGTAGTGAAGTTACATTACCAGAACAAGGTCGTATTAGACATATAATTTTAAAAAGAGGATTGTTGAACACTTTATAAAGTTATGTTTTTTTTTTTTATAAAAAGGTTATTTTAGAAATAAGGAAATATTGAATCTTTTTACACATCAACATGAAATTATAAGTAACAGGACTTGGAAATGATTGTGCGCTTCCATATCGAAACTTCACAGTTTGACTTTTCCCTCTGGTAATATTGTATCTTTTTTTCTAATATTAGAACTCTATTGTCATAATATTACAATTTTATTCTCGTAATTTCAAAAAAGAAAAATCTCTCTCTATCTGGCTCTAATACTCAATTATATATATATATATATATATATATATATATATATATATATATATATATATATATATATATATACACACCTAAAAAAAAAATAGAACA
>NW_015112990.1:173341-173873 GCF_001443285.1 Poecilia latipinna
CCCCCAAAGGTGGGGGCTAAGAGCTAAGATCCTGTGGGACTTCCAGATCCAGACAGACAAGATGGTAATGGCGAACCAACCGGACATTGTGGTGGTGGATAAAGAACAGAGGAAAGCCGTTGTGGTGGATGTAGCAATACCAAGTGACCACAACATCAGGAAAAAGGAGCATGAGAAACTGGAGAAATACCAGGGCCTCAGAGAGGAACTGGAGAAGGCCTGGAAGGTGAAGACCACAGTGGTGCCTGTGGGCATCGGGGCCCTCGGGGCAGTCACCCCCAAACTGGAGCAGTGGCTCAAACAGATCCCAGGAACAACATCAGACATCTCAGTCCAGAAATGTGCAGTTCTAGGCACAGCCAAGATACTGGAGGAGAACCTGAAGCTCCCAGGCCTCTGGTAGAGGACCCGAGCTCAGAGGATGAAAGAGAGACCACCCACGGAGGGCGAGAAGGGAATTTATATATATATATATATATATATATATATATATGTATGATATATATATATATATATATATATATATATATAT
>NW_015112990.1:179497-181588 GCF_001443285.1 Poecilia latipinna
CTGTAAAATACACATTTTTCCCAATAATAAACATGTTAAGAACTCTGAGTGTAAGTAAAATAGACGGCTGATCCAGACAGTGGTAAAACAAGTTAAACCCAATCTGGAAATCTAACATCTTCTCTTTAGGATTTTCTTTTTAACCAAATATCAAAATACTAACACGAATAAAATGCACAGTGGGTGAAAAATGATACTCACCCCGGATGAAATACCTTGTAAAAATATGAGTTTAAGTTTGTATGTACACTGCTCAAAAAAATAAAGGGAACACTCAAATAACACATCCTAGATCTGAATGAATGAAATATTCTCATTGAATACTTTGTTCTGTACAAAGTTGAATGTGCTGACAACAAAATCACACAAAAATCATCAATGGAAATCAAATTTATTAACCAATGGAGGCCTGGATTTGGAGCCACACACAAAATTAAAGTGAAATGTTCCCTTTATTTTTTTGAGCAGTATATATTATACTAATGTTTTATTTAATACAGAGGGCAACAAAGGAGATCAGAACATTGTTTAATGACAATGGTCAATATTTGGGCTTGAAGGGCTAAAGGTGTGAACACTTATGCAATCAGCAGTTATTGATTGCATATTAGAATAAATATATTTTATTTATTCTCTAGATGTTTTCCAGTTTATTTGTCAGAATGTACATCACAATAAATATGAAAATGTTTCTTAAGTGGTGTTGAGAATAAATAATTCTGTGTTTTCCCTTCTATCTCTTTTAGCTAGTTGCAAAGCTAAAGCTAAAGGAAACGCCCTCAAAGCTAGGGTTAAAAGATATGCCACTAGGGAACGCCCTCTTTAGGGCGTAGCTTAGATAGAGGCGAACAAAGGGATTTACCATCTAACTCCTAAAGGTAGCATGAGAAATGGACCAGCTGTATTTTGGTAAGAATAAATGGAACTCACGAAATCAACTCACTGATTCTTCAACCTTCTCCATCAAGAACTTAGTATGGAGAACGGATAAATTCTCCACAGTGGCTTATCAAAGTCTGGTTTAAAATATGAAGTTTACGCCCTGTAAATCTACTAAACCTGAGTAACATCAGCATGCTGAGAAGCTTCTGTTGTCATTTGTTCTGATTATTTAATAGTAATAAAACAGACCAAAACTAATTGCTATAAGGCCCAAATCTGTTTGGTTGTCTTTGCAAAATGATTACCAGTAAAACAGTTTATGCACAGGAATGGAAATGGAAACAAAAACAAGAAAATGTTACTGCTCAAAGATCTAAGCCTGCGTTCACACTGCACCTCGAAGTGACCCAATTCCGATTTTTTTTTTTTTTTTTGATGTAGTGCAGCCTGTATCAGATCTTTTCATGACAGTCTGAACAACACAAGTCGGATTCTTTTCGAATACGACTCAGGCCACTTGGGACCTGGACGTCGGATGAATGACTGCGACATCACACAGAATAGTGACACATAGTGACAAATGTGTCACTATGTGACACATTTGTCACATAGTGACAATGTCACATAGTGACAAATGTCACTATGTGTCACTATTCTGCGTCCTGATACCAGCAAGCTGTAGTGATGGGCTATCTGAATCCAGGCTTCGAGGCTTGTACCGAGTAAAAAGGGGGCGTGTCACAATAAAATTTTTCTTAAATAACAATAATTAACACCTCCACTTCCCAATTTTTCACCTTCTGCAAAGTTCCACTATTATTTGTAGTCTGATTAGTAAAGATACATCAGTCTTGCACAGCAGAAACAGATTTAATCCTGTTGCAGAACTAAAATTCAACATGTAGCCAAATATAAGCGATGAGAGCCAAATAGAAATCCAAGAAAAAGTGAACGTCCCAACAGGCACTGCACTCCCAAGACACCAACACATCAAATGTCTTTATCGTCAAATCCGTCTGACATAAAAGAAAAGCCAACACAACCACTGATGTTCAACATAAACCAGGATTAGATTGGTTACAAATAATTTTAATAATTAAAACAAATGTCGTTTAACCCAGTTAAACGAGATTTAACTGAAGTCCTAAAAGGGGTGCGCGTTTTAATGTTTTTATCTTTATTAATCTTTTTTTCAGAATCTCTTTCTCT
>NW_015112990.1:186093-188189 GCF_001443285.1 Poecilia latipinna
TTGTCTTCAGTGGCCAAATAAAATGAACACTGACCAACATATTTGATGTGTATTGATGATGGCACTCATCAAAATGTAATGTTTGTTACTGGTTTTCTCAATTGTAGATTATGTTTTTTTTTATAACTATATTTTTGTGATTTTATGATGTAAATCTCTTTGAACTGCATTGTTGCTGAAACGTGCTACACAAATAAACTTGTCTGAAATGGAGCCAGCAAGAGGAAAATCTCTGACATCTTCTGGGAATACTTTGAGATGATGGTTCACAATAAAATTCTTCTTAGATAACAATAATTAACCCTCCACCTCCCAATTTCTCACCTTCTGCAAAGTTCCACTATTATTTGTAGTCTGATTAGCAAAGATATATCAGTCTTGCACAGCAGAAACAGATTTAAACTTGTTGCAGAACTAAAATTCAACATGTAGCCAAATATACGAGATCAGAGCCAATTAGAAATCCAAGAAAAAGTGAACGCCCCAACAGACACTGCACTCCCAAGACATTAAAACATGAAATGTCTTTATTGTCAAATCCATCTATGGCATAAAAGAAACCCCAACACAACCACTGATGTTCAACATAAACCAGGATTAGATTGGTTACAAATAATTTTAATAATTAAAACAAATGTCGTTTAACCCAGTTAAACGAGATTTAACTGAAGTCCTAAAAGGGGTGCGCGTTTTAATGTTTTTATCTTTATTAATCTTTTTTTCAGAATCTCTTTCTCTTTCTTACTGTTTATTCAATGTCACATGCTGTTTTTTTAATTATGTAAAGCACTTTGAAATGCCTTGCTGCTGAAATGTGCTATACAAATAAAATTTGATTGATATGACAATTAAATATGGTTTCATTGATTCTCCTGTTACTAAACATGAGTTTGATGAAAACTTTGTGACAATATTGCATTTAGTAGTTTCTGGAAGTATGATTCAACTGAGTGACAAGGCTGTTACAGTTTCACCAGCAGATGTCACTAGTGAGCAATGAATGAAGCATCGAGTAATGAACCTTTTTGCAAAGCAAAGGGTTGGAAAGCTTCATTGCTTCATGAGGCTTCATTTGCCCATCACTAGCAAGCGAGAAGAAAAACAACAACCATGACGGATTATAATGAGGACTAAGTTGTTAATATGCTGCTCTGGTTGGACAACAACTTCAAATGTGCAAGTTTTCCTCCACCGTAAGCATCCATGTTTACTTCTGCAAACACGGAGCACTTCTTTTTATGGCGGTTGGCAGAACACTGGGAACGCTGACGCTATTGCGCCCTCTACTGTGGATGCGGGACACTGTCGGGTCGTTTGAACGTTCACGCTCGGGAACATACAGATCGCATATGGAAGTGTGAACGACCACGGCATAAAAAATTTAAAATACGATTTTGTGGTATTGCTATGTTAAAATAGTGGAAATAAGCAGGCATCAGACGTCGCTCAGCTTCCGTTCTCTGCTTCTTCTTTACATACAGCATATTTTGTTCACATACATAGTCAGAGCCCCCCCTGCTTTCCTTTTCATGCAATAACAGGACATAACAGATTTGACATAAAAATCGGAATTGGGCCACTCTGGGTTGCACTGTGAACGAAGCCTAATTGATTCAGTCATAAGTTTCCACAAATAACATTCACTCTAAGTCATTAATAAATAAATACTCTTATTCCTACATCATTAAATGTGGAAAATTGATACATACTTGCAAATATCTTACTCTCAAAATAAAATATAACTACCTGAAAACTAGAAGCACCGATTCAGTCAAACAAAAAAAATGCTTATGTTAATGCAGGTTATATAAAAAATAAAAAAAAACATTCACAGTGTCGAGTAAAAAAGCTGATCAACATTTTGATCTGCTGAGTTTTGCTTTATTTGTTTCTGCTTACCTTTTGGTAGCCGAGCAAAGCGATCACAAGCAGACCAAACTCCTCTAGTGGACATGATCTGCTCCTGGGTCAGGCTGAATGGCAGCAGAGAGAAGAGCAGATAGAGGGACATGATGAAGCTGCATATGAGGAAGATATCCAACAACTTCCTGTTTTGTTAGATTTTTTTTTCCTGGTAAAAATAATGTTTCTAGTGA
>NW_015112990.1:191726-195314 GCF_001443285.1 Poecilia latipinna
AGCTGTAAAACGCCATCCAGGACCTCCACAGTAGCATCCCTGACCTGTCGCCGTAGCGTCACCCCTGAGGCACAGACAGGACTGAAATACTCAGCCAGACTTAAAGAGCAGGCGCAAATATTAATCACTCTTTAGCAGAGGTAGGCAGAGAACAAAGAAATGTAATCAGGTAAGAGTAGCACTGTTTCAGCATATTTTTACTCAAGTAGAAAGCAGCTGTCCAAGAAATGACTCAAATAATAATAAAAACGTATTTGGTAAAAAGTCTACTCAGGTACTGATCAACTGATCGCATTATCAATAATTTCATATTTAAAAATGACATATTCAGATGAACCAAAACATAAAGTTAAGTTAAAATGTTGGTATTTTAGGTACAAAAATGACAATAATTCATATAAGTAACAAAAGAAATCAAATCAGGCATAAGAACATTTTTCCAAATCAATTTGTTTCAATAAAAACCATATAAAACTTGAACAAATACTGCAAGTGTGTGTCTGTGTTTAGTGAATTTTTGATTAAAACATGGTTTTATTTTTCATTCAGTAGATAGAAAATCTAGAAATTTTACTCAAATAAGAGAAGAGATACTTTATAATAAAATTACTCAAATACAGCTTATTAAAAAAATACTTCTAAAAGTACATTTTTTCCAAAAAGGTTACTCAAATAAATGTAATTGAGTAAATGTATCTAGTTACTACTCACCTCTGCTCTTTTGTAACTCAGATCTACTTTGTTTTGCTAATAAAAATTAAACTATATGCAGTTTAAGAGTCACCTTGGCTTTCAGGTAGGCAGGAGTAAACTTCACTTAGAGTCAGTGTGCTGTTTAGTACAGACACTAACAGCTTTTCTTCATCCTGCAACACCTGCAAGTTTGATTTTAGGACACAATAACATGTTTACATGACAGTTCATTTAACATGGAGAAAATCAACAGAATTCCTAAAAGAAACAACTTAGAACAATTAGGGTGCGTTCACACTGCAGCCTGAAGTGACTCAATTCCGATTTTTTTGACATAATGCGACCTGTATCCGATCTTTTCATGGCAGTGTGAACAGCACAGGTCGGATTCTTTTCCGAATGTGACCCATATCCGATACGTATCCGATTCAAATGCGACCTCACGTCCAGGTCGCATTCATCCGAACTGAACGTCACTGATTCTCAATAAATCTCACTATTCTCGTCCTGATACGGGCAAGTGGGAAGAAAAACAACAACCATGACGGATTATATGAGGATTAAGTTGTTAATATGCTGCTCCGGCCGGACAACAACTTCAAATGTGTAAGCTAAGCTCCACCGTTAGCCTCCATGTTTACTTCCGCAAACACTGAGCACTTCTTCTTTTTATGGCAGTTGGCGCTGACGCTATTGCGCCCTCTA
The DNA here is from genome assembly GCF_001443285.1 of Poecilia latipinna. Taxonomy (NCBI): domain Eukaryota; kingdom Metazoa; phylum Chordata; class Actinopteri; order Cyprinodontiformes; family Poeciliidae; genus Poecilia; species Poecilia latipinna. Next base: position 193,125 of record NW_015112990.1, read on the forward strand.
CTGCGCATGCGGGACACTTTCAGGTCGTTTGCCCGTTTATACTGCAGAACGCATACAGGTCGCATTTACTGGCAGTGTGAACGGCCCCGGCAAAAAAATCGGAATTGAGTCACATCAGGCTGCAGTGTGAACGCACCCTTAGATGCTTTTAGATGATGCCTGAATGAATAAGCAGAATTTTGTGTACAGATATGATTATTTGTGTTGAAAATGGCAAACTGACTTGTAAAGATGGCTGAGGGGGTTTTGAGGAGCCCATGCTAACCAGCGTTGCAGCCATTGACACCGCCTTCACTCCCTGGTCTGAGGAAAATGGAAGAAAAGTTTGAAAACATTTTCAAAATATTCAATAGATTTGAAATTACATTTATATGTAAAAGTCAAGTAATGCTTTATTGTAATGTGTGATGATAAAATGTCGTAAATGAGCACTATTCTGAAACAACCGGCACTGGTGTATCTCATTTTATTGCGCAAAAAGGGTCTGTGACAAAAAAGGGAGGTCACTTTAAGCTACATGGGGTCTAGAAAATGTAGATTTGATAAGAAAACTCAACTCAAAGTGTTCCAGAACATGGAGAGATCGAATGCTCCACCGTGATCACCTGATTCTCCATCTAAAGGAAAAAGTACAGAAAACACTCTTTAGCTGGATTATATATTATAAAACCTTTTATTACGTCATGGATTAGGTAACCATCTGACACATAATAAATAGAAGCAGAGACAGGCCTACCTATATGAGTTAAATTGTTTTTGATATTTTACATATTCACCAATCTAATACTTCTATTTACCAGCAAACTCAGCAGCTACAAATTTTTACTGATGAAGACTTTTTGTCAGTAAAAAATGGTCCTTGATTTAAAAACACTTTGATATAAAAATACTTTCACTAAAAATACTTTACTAATTTTGATTTTGATTTANAAATNAAAATAGTTTGTATTTAAATCAAAGTATTTTGATCTGTTTAGTTGTTGTTTTTCAAAGTACTCAGGATTTTTAGAAGCTGTTTGGCACACTTGATGTAAACAGCATTGTCTGTTCTACAATGCAATCTCCACAAATATCTATAACAGTAATACAACAATGAATTTGGCTGATGATTGTAGATTGTCATTTAGGAAATGCTACCTTGAGTGTCTTTAATTTGCTGTAGCTTAAAACATACAGTGCAATGAAATGCAAAAACAGTGTTAAAATCTACTTTATTGAACTTTCACAAATCAAATAAAGATTTTGCAAATCACAAACTGGGTTTTAAATATTCTGCTATCAGTATATAATAATCTAGTCCAGGTTTAAAGAGCCTAAGTAGTTGCAATTTTTAAACTGGAGCAGATAACAGATGCTCAAGGTAGTGAAAAATTAGTTGGACTTGACCTTTAGTTATTTCCCCGAATTGGAAATTAATCTCGGCTTTATGATAGTAATTTAAACAGAAGGCAGATAAATGTTTTTAATTTACATAACTTAAAACTGCAAAACCAAAAATGCATATTGTTTTTGTTTAAAATGAAAGGCAGTTAATCATGACAATGAGATTCAATATACGTTTTTGTATGTTCTGCTAAAATTTGAGCTATAAAATATGAAAACAACATCGTTGGAGAAAATAAAAACATTTGACGTGGATATACGAGACAAGTAAAGAAACATCAGGAAAACGGATTTTAAGAGATACCCTATGCTGTTTTAAATGCTCGCTGGAAATTAGCATGCAATGTTTTTCTTTTTTTCAATCCCTCCCCAATAAATAACTTGTCATATTTACCTCTGACTTGGTCTCTGATGCACTGGATGGAGATAAGTGCGTTTCCTAGAGGCACAGCCAACACTCCCTTGCAGCTTTCAGTAGCCATGATGCCGAAATGAGATTATAGTACCTAGCAACACAACTGTTGTGGAACTGTTATTAAGGAGCTTCAGGGGGGGCCAGGGGGGCCAGTGTCCCCCCTGGCATCTGATTGGCCCCCCTCACCCCTTAGCACCAGGTCATTCCTATCCAGTATTTGTAATCATTGTAAGCCATAATATGCAAAGAAGAAAAGCAATAATAAACATATGAAAAGAAAATGTATAAAACTATATATCAGGTGGGATACCAGCCTCCATTAAATTCTTACTCATAAACCTCATCGAGGTTGCCATTTGCTTGTGGTATTCCCAGGTACATGTAACTGTGCT
>NW_015112990.1:199671-273730 GCF_001443285.1 Poecilia latipinna
ATTATTATTATTATTATTATATATAATTTTATTTTATTTCATTTTTTTCCTCATTTGAGCCTCCCTCTCCCCCCCTCCTAGATAGCCCTGCTTCCTCTTGGCTCCCTGACTTTAAAAGTCTAGCTCCGCCACTGCTTGAGACACATCGATCACTTCCGGTGCGCAGGCAACAGTAGATTAGCAATGGCGTTTCGAACTTGACCGCTGCAGGACTATCCGACAGTAACTGTTGATAATGTTTATGGAATTATTTCAAGAACGTCAGAAAGTATCATGTGAAAATGTCCCAAATTGTCGGTGCCCAAGGAAGAAAAAAAGAAAAGAAGAAGAAATAAAGCATCACAGAAACAGAGGTAAAGTAAAACTACGATTAAATTACCTGTTGGCTAGCATAATGTAGTAGCAACTTGGCTAGCTAGCCAAACACAGAGCTAATCAATAGTCTTTTATGTTTTATTTTATGCAAATTTTTATGCAAATTTATGAAAAAAAATTATTTATTATAATTTTTAATTAGACAGCGCTGAAGATATATTACTTTGATACAATGTAAAGTAGTCAGTGTACAGCTTGTACAGTAGTGTAAATTTACAACTTAGCAGAGGATTATGTCGACACAGCAGGTGAATGCGACCCGATCTAATCAACCTCCAAACAAAATCCAATTTTGTCACTTGCATATGTGGAGTTTAATCCGATACGTATCCGAAAGTTTCCAAACCGTCTGCGGTCTGGACAATCATGTACACGGCGCATTTAATTTAACTTTTTTAAGACGTGCTCATAATTCTACACCAGAAGAAGCCAGACGCTGTTAGTTGTGTATTATTTTTTTTATCAGCTTCGTCTTGTTGTGATCTTGTGACGATACTGTCTCCTTCCATCGCTGAATTATCTTCGATTTGGCGGCGCCGTCTATTATTACTTCCGTAAACATAGCTTTTGTGCGACGTTTTCCTTCTGCGCATGCGTGTCACAAATCATTCTCACAGAACAATGACTGCGGTTGGATTTAATTAGTAGTATCAATGACAATGGAAAACAAACAAACAAAAAACAAGATAGTTGGATATCAGCAAAAATTGGAATTGAGTATAAAAACCTTTTGTGTGAACTTAGCCATTTCCCCACCACCACAGGGCTTCATATACACTCAATATCTTGAATTTGTATTGAACCAAATATTTAGTTTTGGCTTGATTTGTTATGGAGAAATTCAGGAGAAACAATGGAAAACAGGTGTGTTAAAGTTCTCACTTTCCCCCTTTTTTTATTACTGGAAGTAACCAAAACAGTTTATGGTTGACTGTTTTCAGATCTGGCCTTTTTAGAACAAAGTGCAAAACCATGAGCCAGGCTCACTTTCTTCCTTTCTGTTTTCATCGTTAAGCTTGAGCCCTCCTATCTTGTCTGTCAGACCTGCAAAGGAAATAAATGTAATTTATTCACACAGCAAGATCCTTATGAGTGGGACAGTGTTGTCACTGCAGTGCATGAATGCAGAAAAAATACATTGTGATCAATTGTGTTGCTAATAGAAGTTAGTTTACCTACAACAATTAGCTAATTTCACTGCGGTGTGTGGACTTCAGCCCCCTTTTTACACTTAAGGTCTCAAAGGCTGAAGGATTGAAACTTTATGATTAAATTATGATTGAACTACAGGAACTTCCTCAGAAAATTTACAATTAATAAAATATCTTAATGAAACAGCTTGAAATCCTTTTATTTGAAGTATAAACCACTTTTTAATCTATTTATAGAATAAAATATATTTTTACTATGATTATGATGATAATAATGATTATTATTATTATTAGGACATCTCACCATCACCATCATCTTCTCTTTCCACCAAAGTCTTCAGCTTCACCTCCACTGGATAATGGTCGCTCACTTTCAGAGCCTGAAAGAATAGAAATAATAAAACTTTAAGATTATTGAAATGTCTGAACTAACTGTAATTCTGAATTAACTCAAATATCAAGGGAAAAGGTAAAATTATTCGCAATTAATTTTCACTCCATGATCAGATCTCAGTAATTTATCTGGTATTTGAATGAAATAGAAAACAAATAATTATATAAACATGAAAATAAGAGCAAACCTGCTCATCGGAGAGCTTATAAGCTTTCTGGAAGTTGAAGGTTTTAGCAGATTTTGGAACAACAGCCTGAAGCATTTTGTCTCCATAAACGACAATCCTGAATGAGGAGAAGAAGAATTACCAAAGCAAACAGCAGGGAGTCACAGGGTGATCATTTACGTCTCACTCCTTCTCAGAACAGAAGTTTCTGAAGTTAAATCAGACCAAACTTCTCTTGTTTTGGATTAGTTAGTTGTACAAATAATCTAAATATTTCTTATTTATGGCTCTAACAGAATCACCAAAATTATTACCAATCTTCTCTTAAACTTTAACGTCTTGGCTGAAGTTTTTAGATGTTGCTTTGATATTTCCCTATGCTCTACAGTTAGAATGGTAGAAGCATCCCTGTTTTTTCTCCAAATGTAACAGTGGTGATTATGGCCAAACAGTTGAACTTTAGTTTCATCAGACAATGGAACATGTCAAACCGTAATCTGGCTTTTTATCTTTCTTTTGGAGTAATGACTTCTTCCTTGCTGAGCGGCCTTTCAGCCACTGTTGGTACAGAAAATGTTTCTCTCGCTTCAGCAGCATCTTCACAAGAACTCTGGCTTCTATTTTGGGGTCAATTTGCATATTTTGGACCAGAACTCATATCTTTCTTGTGAGCTATGATGGTTGGACATTTCCGTCATGTTTATACTTCCGTATAATTGTTTGAACAGATGAATGCGGCTCCTTCAAGTATCTGGAAATTGTTCTCAAGGATGGAGCAGCTGCACAGTTCTCTTTGAGTCAAACGAGAAAGCAGTGAGTTCCAGGTGTGACCTTAAAACACATCCACAGGTGAGCCTCAAAATAACTCGAATCTGTCAGTTTGTGGAAGGAAACATCTGAAATAGTACGGCGCCCTCTAGAGGACATGGGGATTTTTTTTGTTTGTTTGTTTCTTCACAATAAATTAGCAAATACACCCTGGTCTGTTTGGTGTACAATCAGAGATAATAAATGTCCATTTAAAATTGCAAATGCTTTTACAGAGCCTCAATGAAAACATGTCTCTACATTCTTAATTCTTTGGTGCAAATAACTGGTTGGAAATTGATCTATTAACTCTGTTTTTGTTTGTGTACATTTGAGATGTAACCGCACATGAAAACGGCTCTTTACTAACCAGACTACCAACACAAAAAATTACAAAACTGTTAAATGACTTTATTACGCTGTGAATGTAAGTCAAAGGTAGTCAAAATAGTATAAATGTATTATGTCTTTCCTTCTGTCTTATGAAAACTTTCTGTTTGTGTAAAAATGAATGCAAAGAGACAGAAATCCCATGTTTGGCTAGTTTTGCTTTTGCATTTTGCACATAAGTTTGTGGTGCATTTGTACCCTAAAGAAAAATATGTAAAACTTCAGATATCTCACAAACGAGATATTAACACACCCCACAAAAACCTTACATTGTAGAAGAGAGACTTTTAGTATTGAAGATGCTGCTGAACCGACCAGTAAGTTATTGTGAGAAAACGCAAAAGAAAAAAATTCCCCATGTCTTCTAAACAGCCCCATAAAATAGAAATAATTTTGGTAATTGTAATTATAAAACAAGATAAATTTGGTTTGATTTAATGTAAGAGAATGAGAAAAAATGTTTTTATTTGGTGCATATAAAGTTCCAGTTTCAACTGAACATGAGGTTTTATGAACAGCAGTTGGTTTTGACGTTTATTCTGATGGGTGGTTGGTTCCTACCTGTCGTATGTGTTGGTGTTTTTGGGGCTCACTGTTGTGTCCACATCGTCTCTGATCAGCCAGTGGAAGTTTTTGTCGCTGCGGATTCGGATGTTCTTCATCTTCGTCTTTGAAACATACGGGCTGTCAGCGTTAAAGTCGCCCAGGATCATCACGTTCTGTGGTGGACAGACAGGAAGCCAACCAGTGCCACCAGTTTGGACTTTGTTCCCCATATGAAACAGGAGACACACCTTTTCACTTCAAGGGTTTTAAATGTGACAGTATAATAAATAAAATCCAGTCTTAACCATATTCTAAAAGTACTTCAGTACTTCTGTATGAAGCTGCTTTTTAAAATATTTACTGTTGGTGCTTAAATATGGAGGGTTAAAAGGGACAAGAATAAATACATCATTAAATTATTTAATACATCTCCATGAACTAAATACATTTTCAAATAAATGTATAAATAATCTATTAATAGACAATTTAAATATAATTGAATTATAATTAATTGTAATGCAACGTATTTAATAAATTGATTATGTATTAAAAAGTTTATTCAAACATTTTGTGGTACATTTAATTGATCATTAAATGATGTATTCATTTATTTAATTTTGTCTCTTGGCCCTCATATGGAGGACCTGTATTTATGTCTTTAAAATCAGATTATCACATTGTGGAGGACATAAAACATTGATTTAACCTGTCTGTCACGAGAGGACCCAAATTTGGGTCCTCTCGTGACAGGGGTGTCAAACTTCAGTCCTCAAGGGCCGCTGTCCTGCAACTTTTAGATGTGCCTCTGCTACACCACACCTGAAAAGAATAATTAGGTCATTAGCAAGGCTCAGGAGAACCGATCTACACAGGGAGGAGGTAATTAAGCCATTTCATTCCACTGTTTTTTACCTGTGGCACATCTAAACACTGCAGGACAGCAGAGGACTGGAGTTTGACACCCCTGTCATTGTGAATGACAACCTGAGACCAACAGGTTAACACAGAGATATCCCAAGGAAACATTTTGCTGCTTTTCTCATTTTCCATGTGTGCTTGTGATTTTTCTTATTGTTTTGGTCTTTTTCTCCTGCTCAATCTCTCTCACATTAAAAAAACCTTTAACTTCACAACCATTTCAGTTATATTTAACAACAAGATTAAAAGCATTTTTATGCGCGAGTATATTTACATTAGTCCTCCACTTTTTCTTGACGTGAATGAAGAGGTCGTAGAGTTCGTCCAGTTCCTTCACCGCGTCTTCTGGTTTGGTGTGAACTGGGATCATCACCAGATCTTCCAGAACTGCAAGGAAAATCAGACAAAAATACAGTTTTAGATTTAAGGTTGCAGTCATTGTGGATGTTATTAGACTTTAAAGTGTATTAGTGAACATTATAAGACAATTATGATTTTTTTTCACCTGTATTTGGGCAACTGAATCGAAGGATATACGGATCTCTGTCAATGTTGTCCTGTCCTTTAGTCTTCTCATCATCAGACTGGTACGTTCCCACCAGTTTAACCATGTCATCCCTGCATGCACAAACCATACAGTTTTACTTACAAACCACTTATTATTAAACAAAAATGAATTTTAGGACATTGGAAATATTGGCTCTGAACAGCGTGATGTCAGTCTGATTTTAAATTACATTTTGAAAATTTATTGTCAAGCAGTTCCTGATGTCGATCAAAGAGGTTCAGCAAAGAGCCCAGCAATGATCTTCATCAGAAAATACACTGTGGGCAAAGAAATGGAAAGAATGAAAGAAAATGGCACCAAAAGGGAATGGATTTAAAGTAAGAGACAGAGGACCAAGAACGGAGCCTTGTGGTTCTCCTCAAAGTAGATGAATAGAGAAAGATCTAAAGTTATTGATACAAACAGAAAAAAGTTGGACCTGAACCATTTAAGAGTTGAACCTGTAATCCTGACCCACATCCTCACTTTCATCTAGGAAGGAATTTAATAATTTCTTGAACGTTTGACAAAAAAAAAAGAAATCGGCCTGAAATTTGACAGATGCATGAAGGCCGGATTTCTCTAGCAGATGTTTCTTATCAGCATGTTGAAAACTTTGTGGCACAAAACCAGATGTTAAACTGTTATTGATGATTGTTCAGATAAAAGATTTTCAGTTCGAAACCAGCATTTGTTTTGTTTCTTACAGACTGCTTTTGAAAACAGTTGATGTATTTATTCAGATCAGTCAGATTTTGTTATTTTCTCATCTTTACTGTCAGCTTGTGAAGGAAATTATCCTCCTAATGGATGAATGGATGAACTGTCACCTGTACAGGAACATGAACTGCTCCTTGTAGCGCGTTCGGCCCAGGCGAGTGCTGATTCTCAGAGTGTAGTGATGTTTCCGTTTGGGTCTGCGGACACGAACAGAAGTGTTGCCATGATAAATGTTTACATCAGAGAAAATCAGTGGATTAAGCAGATTCACGCAAATTTTGAGGCCTCGGGGTCAAATGTGTTTCTAAATTATGGCTGAAGGTTTTTAGAGAGACCAGTTAACCTAATAGTGAAAGCAACAAAAAATGTGGAGATCTGTTGAATTTACGTGAATTTCTACAACTGAGGAAAAACTCAAGGGACTCCCTGATGTAATTTGGATGTATACAGATAAAAACTGCTAAAATAATGGTGTAGACTCTAGAGGGCCACATATAAAAGCTACAGAGGGCCAGATTTGGCCCCCAGGCCTCGAGTTTGACACCTTATCACTAGGAGAACATGAATACTCCACTTTGCATCCACCTGAAAATCAAATGCTTTTAATAAATCAACCAGTTTTGACAAGAAATGTGCAACCAGGAAGAAGTCAGAAGCTTGTTGACGTCTACACTGCAAAAACACAAAATCCTACCAACTATTTTTGTCTTGTTTCTTGTGCAAATACTGTTGGTTCACTTGAAATAAGAAAAAAACTAACTTAAAAGTAATTTGTTAGCAAGAAATTAATTCTCTTATAAAATGGGAAAAATGTCTTTTTATAAGTGAAATAATTTACATGAGGAACTAGTATTTTATAAAATCAATATTCAAGAATTATCGACGTAAAACAAGCTCCTATTTCTTGCTGACAAATTACTTTAAAGTGAGTTTTTTTCTTATTTCAAGTGTACCGAGATATTTGCATTAAAAACTTGACAAAAATGTTTGGTAAGATTTTAGGTTTTGCCGAAAGACTTTTGGCTAAATATTAATTTTGATGTGATTATTTTCGAATCTGTGTGATTTAACTTGTGTGGATATTAACGTTTTGGTTTGTTGTTTCTAAAAATGATTGCAGTTTATTGTTGTGTATTCAATCAAACTTTCCTTGTTGATTTATGAGTTCTGGTGGAAGCCAATTTTTTGCCAGTTACGTTTATTTGTATATCACATGTCAGGAACAAGGCAGTTCAAAGTGCTTTACATCATAAAAACACCATACAGGCAACAATTGAAAGAAAAAACGGTAACGAACATTTTGATGAGTGCCATCATCAAAATAATCAATGAATTAAGTTGATCGATGCTTCATTTATCATGGTTCAAAAGCAGCAGGTGGGTTTTTAGTCTCGGTTTAAAGGAACCCAAACATGCGATTTGTGCTGAAGTGTTTCTGTAAACCTTAGTCTATGTAGCTGCTGAATGAGCCACCAAGGGTTTAAAACTTTGCCTTTACTGACTTGTTGAGCGCTTGCATCAGAGCGGCCACTGATTCCTTGGTGCCGTCCACGACTTCCAGGATCACAATGATGTCATAACGGGAAATAATCTGACAGACAGAACATTTCTCAGTAGCAGTTGATTACTAAGCACAAATATTCCCTTCAAAGGAAAACCAGCGGATCTGTCTTTACCTTAAAATGATGAGTTTATGTGTTTTTACCTTAACGAGGATCTTCAGAACATCTGGGTCCGACACTTTGCTCCGTCCAAACTTCTGAATATTAAACGCTGCGATTTTCATGTTGGCTGAAAGTTTGGAAGAAAAAGCAGATTCTTTATAAAAGGAAAACCTCTTAACTAAGAGAGACAGTTCTTCTGTGTCCAGCTTTATCGCCTGCTGCAGCAGAAAGAGCAGCAGATCAGATCCATTTGGACTCCGATCGATTCAAGTTTCTCACAGTTAACAGTCTCCAAAACACAGACAGAAAGTCGCTCAGTCCTCAAAACTCATCAATGGAAAATCAGTTCTGTTCACAAACTGAAAGTCTCCTTTGCTAACCTCCTCTTAAATGCTCTGAGTTGATTGAATCACAGTTCACTCAACCGTTGAAGTTCAGAGTGTCATACTGTTTACTGCAGAAACTTATTTTGCTCAGAGAAACATACAGACTTTCCTCGTTTTGTTCTGTTTAATTAGCTTTGCTTATTGTAACAGTTAACTGTAATTGATGTAGCTGTTAAGTCATAAAGTTAAAATTAATAAAATAAATATTATAAAACAAGCGATTAACATTTTGTGAAATGCCATCATCAAAATCAAGCAAATACGGTATATGTCAAGTATTTTTGATCAATGTTCCAGACATTATTGATCAGTGTTTCTGCAGTTTTGCAGTTTTCTGGAAGTGTATTCTAGATCTGTGGTGCATAGAGGCTGAATGCTGCTTCTCAATGTTTGCCTCTGTTGATAGAACAGCAGTAGATCTTTTATGTATTGAGGTGCTGAGCCGTTCAGTGATTTATAAACTACCAACACTATTTTAAAGTCTTTTCTCTGAGCTACAGGGAGCCAGTGTGAGGACTGTAGAACAGCTGAAGGCTCTACCTTCCTGGTTCTAGTCAGAACGCCAGCAGCAGCGTTCTGGATCAGCTGCAGCTGAATAAAAAATCAAGTCTGATTTTTTTTTATTATCATAATTATTATTCAGACTTGTGAAGATGCAACTGAAGATAAACACATGAATGAGTTTCTCTCGATCTTATTGAAACATTAGTCCTTTAATCCTGGAAATGTTCTTCCGGTGACAGAAGACTGACTTTATAACTGTCTTTATGTTGCTGTGAATGTTCAGGTCAGAGTTCATCCTGATCTTTAGTTTCCAGCTGGAATAACTGAAGCTGTGCGTTGACTCTAGATCAGGGGTCGACAACCCAAAATTTTGAAAGAGCCATATTGGACCAAAAAAACAAAAAACAAATCTGTCTGGAGCCGCAAAAAATTAAAAGCCTTGTATAAGGCTTATAATGAAGGCAACGTAGGCTTTAAGTGTTTATATCAGCTTATTATCAAAATGACTTAAGTGTATTCATAATTAGCATTCATGATTAAATGTTTATTTTCCCTGCAGTGCGTCCTGGACAGACTGATGCACCACGTCACTCTGTTGTACGATGATGCTTTAAGTTTACCCTCCGTTACAGTATTAAGTATTATGTTGCGTTGCATTGATAAAATTAAATAAATACAATTAGAATCAGATTTTTTATGTCATTTTTATTATGAAGATCGACAAGGAAAGGGTAATTTTTTCCTTTTGGAACTCAGAAACTCTGCTCCCAAGAGCCGTTTGCATAACAACAATCGCTCTTTGTAAATAATCACATTAACTGTGTGATCAATAAAACGTGCGAAAAAAACAACAAAACAGAACGTGCATAACGTGCCCTTTATCTGGGCAACAAACGGAGTGCAATAAAACGCAACATGCAGTTATGAAATAAAACAGCAGCCTTTTGAAAAGGTATATAAAATGAAACTAGTACAGTTTAAGTTCGATTTCTCTGCAAATGCCAGGTCAGTGCGAGAGTAAGACATGGCAGCATCCTCTTCTCTTTTGACACGCAACCATCGTTGGACCTGAGCAACACAACACAATAATATCGCTAAGTGTCATTCTAAATATATACTTACAAAAATCACTAATCAATTTATAAAAACAACTTTGTTACTAAATGTATGTGCCAATGGCAGGATTGTGTTCTTACCCGTTTAATGTGACTTCTGCTTACGGACATCACTGGACAGCTTCTCAACGTCGGGCATGTAAGCTGTAACTTTAATCTAGACGCGGCAGCTACTAGCATGCCTTCCCTGGAAATGTTATTGGACAACTTCTCGCTACAGAGCAAACGTTCAGGCAATCCTTCCGCATTGGCAATGAATGCAAATGATTCGGTCCAAGAATTGTAGAATGTCTCCTCGGCTATCTTCCTCTTTTCCCCTTTGCTCTCCATGGCCCACCTGTTGGTTTGTTTACCACAGCCTGACAGCCACATGCCTCGCACCCCGTCCCGCTGAGAGGAACGTACACAGACTATGACGCAAATCTTTGTTGATGGAAATGTTGACATTTATTATTTATTCTACACATTTTTATAGCATTGGAAAACGTTAAGAGTGATTGTGTAATGTTTGTCCTCCTACAAAAACCATATTAAAACAAAAAATATATTTCCCACCCCCTTCTTTTTCCATTTTCAAACAGCTTCGAAAAGCTCCAGGGAGCCAGTAGGGCAGCGCTAAAGAGCAGCGGGTTGCCAACCCCTGAGCTACATCGATCCTCTGTAGGTCCAAATATAATAACTTCAATTTCTGTTCAGATGGAGAAAGTTTTTCACATTCATCTGTTCTCAGCATCTGTTCAGTGACTGGATGGTTCTGGTGATGTAGAGCTGTGCATCATCTGCATAGACTTATAGTAACTAATCATATTACCTGTTATAAACTGAGCTAGCAGGAGCATGTGGATATTAAGTATGAGGAGTCCCAGGATTGAACCTTGGGGAACCCCACATGTCAATAAAATCACTACCATTAGTCAGTCCACCAGTATTTATCCCTATAGATAATTATTGATTCTTTATCAATTAAGATATCAATGAATGTGTGTCTGTCTGTGCATGCAAGTCCTGCATGTGATCCACATCATTTCCTTTTTTGTTTTTTATACATAAGAGTTTCAGAACATTAAACTAATTTAAATATCAGTCAAAAACTACACAAGTAAACACAGTAGTTTATGTTATTACTTTGGACAGTATGTTGTTCTTAATTTTGTTGTTATATATGTTAGTACGTTTATAGTACATGCCTCAGTGTCCTGTCACTTTGTTGCTGTTACACATGAATTTTCCAATTTTCTTTCAATTCTGTTCTAATCTACTATACAGACATTTTCCTTAAATAGATGCTAAAAACAGTTATTGTATAATTTATTAGATTATTACAGTGACATTAATCAGCATTACTATAATTCATCATAGTATATTTGCAGGAATTAGCACAATAGCAGAAAGCAAGCACAAAAAATGAAATACTTCTGTTCTAATCAAAGAAGCAAAAAGAAGAAAAAACAACAAAACAATTACACAATAAATAAATAACAGAGAGTAACAGCATAAAAACAGGAAACACAACCCTCCACAATAGTTAGTGCAACAGAAAATGGAAATTTTAAAACTCAAGCAGTCTGAGTTTTCACAGTCTCAAAGTGAAAGCAAATCTCTTGTAGTTCATGAAAGGTCAGTATTAACTCTGAAGCACAGCTTTCTGCGACAGGAAGTCAGAAAAGTAACAGCTTCAAAGAATATTGACAAATGTTTGTGCATGAATGACATTTTAACTTTGAATTCTGATGTTTTGGTTTCATTTGGCTCCTTCCTGAAGATTTCTCTCTTATCAGTTTGCTATAATAAATCAGGTAAATTTAAGCACAACCACAGCTTGTCGTCTCTTTGATGGGTCAAGTGTTAAAGTTATTTAGTAATCCTGTGAAGGAGCATCCGGCTACCTTCCAGAGAACAACAGGAGGATGTTTGTCTCATTGTATTGAAGTATGAAAAACCCCTCAGGCATCCAGAGCTGAAAAATTAAACAGGAAATCTGCTGCTCACCTGCAAGAGAATCTGCTGCTGCTTCTGTCTGTAGGAGTTATGAGATGTAACCAAAACGATGTTCAGAGTGTGAAAACCGGCTGTTTGTTTGGTCGAAAGCCAACTAGAGCCACAGGTTCAAAAAGGGCAAAGAGAAGAAATGTCATAACAAATAAACTCCGCCTCTTTCATAACTTCCTGCTTCAAAATCAGCTGAAACATTTGTTTATCTCTAAAACTGATGGACAACATGAAAAAACAAATGGTGTTAAAAAAAGGTTATTCTGTCAGAAAATGAAAACCAGCATCAGTATGAGAGAGTTTCTGTCAGTGATCTGGATCTGTTGTGTTTCTCTCTCATGGAGCTGGAGGTTTCCATCGGTGGGCGGGGCTTAGCAGTTCACCTGCTCTCTGTCAGCCAATCAGCAGCAGCGGAGGAGGAGCTGGCTGTTTCTCATTCGATATCCTGACTGTTGGCCTTTCCTCCTCTGACTGGTTCCTTGTTATTTTCTACCAGCGTTGTCTTTGCTCCCAGTTTATTGTGGTTTCATTTCAGAGTTTACATCCTGAGTTTCTCTTTTACTTTTATGGCAGCTGCCAAACAACTTTAAGGTGATTTACCTCCACTTAAGGTTGGAGTGCACTGTAAACGACCTTTATTGTCCCTCAGTGGGGAAGTTAAGGTGAAAAAGCAACAAAGTTAAAACATGCACATTTACAAAAAAATAAGAGCAACTTACTGTATAGTTTACAGCACCAGACAATACGATGCAGTTATTTAAAATGTTATATTGGAAGTCAGACATTATAAAAATTAAATGTGTAAAATGTGCATGAGTGTTTCTGCATACAAAGGAAAGGAGAGGTGGTGAACTTTGTTTTTTAACAGATTGGGTTGATTGATACAATGGATGTGAAAGTGTCATTTATCTCAGGGCTTCTGAACTTTACCGTGCCGCGATGGGCCCCAAACAGCAGATAATGCTACGATAAAAAACATGATCATTTTATATTAATCCCTTCAACTTTTATTTAATCTCTACAGTTTGTTTTTTGCAGCCACAGCAGCCCCTTTTCTTGTCAGAAACTTTTTCATTTCTAGTTTTCAGCAGCTTGATGAATGAACTAATCAGAAAAATGAGCATTTTAAACATCATTTTCTTAAATTTACCCTCTTATGGACAACAACGGCCATTTCTATCTTCTATTTCCATCTTAAGTTATTTTAATGTATATTCTGTAATTGTGATTGAAAAACATTACATTTATAAAAAAAATATTTAGAATGTAAAACTTTATTGGATGTATTTTAATTGTTTTTCATCTTCCTCCCAAGTTTCTGAGACGGAGCAAGAGGATAAATATCCATATTTTTTTTTTTTACCTGAAGCGATTATGAAAAGCAGACCTTGTTTAAATAAACAATAGTAATAACTTTGCAATTTTCTGTCTTTTAGAATAAGCAAATGCACCCCACAAGACTGAGAACACACCTCAAGTTAATGTAAGTATTTTATTACATTTGTTCATAGGACAACACTGAATATATGACATTTGTACAGAACGTAAAGCAGTCAGCTGGTTTACCAGTGTAGCAACTAGTACTAAACTACTGGCAACTAAAGTGAGTACATCTCAGTGAAAATGTCAGACATTTGCCTGATTAGCCCTCCATTCCTTCCTCAGTAGCTCCATTACAAATGTGTGAAAACTCTGTCGATATTGCGCTAATTGCACTAAGGTGTGCTAGAGTTATTGTTATTGCTCTTACATACTTTTCAAAATGCCCCTGATATCACAGAACTCTCTGAGGTAGCCGGTGTTACGGTCGAGAGTTTCTCCGGTCAATCCGAGCTTTTTAGCTACGTTTTCATTGTCCAGGTTTACCTTTTCCCTTTCCTGACTTTTTCTTTTCAGCTTTTGGTTTCTTCTCTTTAACACTGAGTCCTTCCATCTTCTCTTTCAGACCTGCAGAGTCTGACCTCTGACCTGCAGAGGAAGTAAATATGTTCCTTATTCACACAGCAAGATCTGCGCTCAGGTAAGAGTCATGAAATCAATCAATCAAGTTTATTTGTATAGCACCTTCAGCAACAAGACATTTCAAAGTGTTTTACATCATAAAACAAAAAATACGAAGTCATAGAAAACACAATTAAACCATTACATTTTCTCAAGTGTCATCGTTACACATCAGATTATTGATTAATGTTTCATTGATTATGTTTCAAAAGCAGCTCTAGCAGTTGAGTTTTTACTCTAGATTTAAAGGGACTCAGTGTTTTGGCTGTTATGCAGTTTTCTGGAAGTCTGTTCCAGATTTGTATTGCATAGAAGCTGAATGCTGCTTCTCCATGTTTAGTTCTGGTTCTGGATGCAGAGCAGAACCAGAACCAGGTCTGGAATATTGATGCAGCAGACCTTGAATGTATTGCGGTGCTAAACTGTTCAGTGATTTATAAACTACCAGCAGTATTTTAAAGTCTCTTCTCTCAGTGAAGGACTGTAGAACTGGGAGATGAGCTCCATCTTCCCGGTTTTAGTCAGAATGCCAGCAGCAGCATTTTGGATCAGCAGCATTTTGACTTTTCATTCAGACCTGTGAAACGCTGTTAACTGTTATAAACACATGGATGAGTTTCTCTAATGCTGAGACATTAGTCCTCTGATCCTGGAAATGTTCTTCAAGTGGTAGAAGACTGACTTTGTAACCATCTTTATATGGCTCTGAAGGTTCAGGTCAGAGGTCAGCTGGATCTCTAGTTTCCCGCTGTAATAACTGAAGCTGACTCTAGATCATTCCTCTTTTTGTCCAAAGTAAATAACTTCAGTTTTGTTTCTATTCAGCTGCAGAAAGTTCTGGCACATTTATATGTTCTAAGCTCCCAAGACAATGAAAGAACAGGAGCTTAAATTCTGAGATGTGGGTGGAAATGGCAGATCAGATGAGCTAATCAGAGGAGAAGTAGAGCAGCTGTGGCCGATGGAAACTGAGGGAGGGAGACTAATAAACTAAAACTCAAAAGCAGCGACAACCCAAAAGGAAAAAGACCAACACAGATCTAAGAAAAATCAAAAACAAAACTTCATCAAAAACAATATATTTTTTAAATCAACGTGTTTCCATTTAGACAGAGGCAGCTAGAAGTGGCTCTCGCCGAGTATATTAAACAATGAAACTTTTCCCTGTTTGCTCTGTGCCCCTGTGAAAAACACCAACTGGTGAATGTGGTCTGGAGCTGCCACTGAGTTAAGATGAGGAAATGAGCTGCCTTGAATGTTTGTGTTAGGATTTTGTGGTCGGATTCAGTTTAAACTGCAACAATTTCCTTTAAAAATTATACAATTAATAACAAATTTACATGGGATTTCTTTAAATTAGTTTTATTTAGTATTAGTTGATCCTTTTCATCTATTCACAGAATAAAAATGAGTGGTTATTGTTGTGCAGAGAGCTTACCATCCTTTTTTCCAAGCAGCTCCACCTCCACTGGATAATGGTCGCTTATGCTCAGGGCCTAAAGCAAGAAGTCATGAAACAATATGACGATTATTAAAGCTTCTTTTGTAAATCTGGACTAGAAGGGTATAAGTACAAATACTGAAAATATTTGCTCCATTATCACAAATAAAATGTTTTGCTTCTAACTGTAATAGTTTCTGTGCTATTTATAGAAAAAAAAAATTTTGAAACAAGTTATGAGGCACATGGAGGGTTGTTTCTATGATCCACAGTCTCAAACTTATTCAAACAAGTTCTTATCTCAATGTTTTCTGTGTTTAATGCTTTTGTTTGTCTGCAAATGATAGTTTTTCTTTATCATTTAAATCAGATTATTTATTTTCTGAGTAAACTAGCAGCTGCTCTTCAGCTTGTGAAAATAACAAACCTGCTCGTCGGAGAGCTCGTATTCCTCCTGGAAGTTGAAGGCCTTAGCAGAATTTTCAACGACAGCCTGAAGCATTTTGTCTCCGTAAACAACGATCCTGAACCAGGAGAAGAAGAATTAAACAGCAGGGAGTCGCAGGATGCGATAACATCTCACACCTTCTCACATCACTCAGAAAATAAACTACATATTCTGCTTTGGTATTTATAATGATGTCCTCTGCTTACACCTTGGATTTATGAATTTTTACGTTCATTCTGAGAAGTGGACGGTTTTTATGCACCTGTCGTATGTGTTGGTGTTTTTGGTGCTGGCAGTTGTGTCCACATCGTCTCCGATCAGCCAGTGGAAGTTCTTGTCGTTGCGGATTCGGATGGTTTTCATCTCCTTCTTTGTAACATACGAGCCGTCGGCATTAAAGTCGCCCAGGATCATCACATTCTGCAGCGGAGAGACAGGAAACCTTTAAGGGTGTTAAACTGAGTACCTGGTGAAAGCATTGCGCCCAAAGTTTAAAAAAAAATTCTAACAAAGTGGGCGGAGCCAAGGGACAACAAGGGGCGGAGCCAGAGACTGCAGCCAGGAAGAAAGAAGCTCTGGTTCCTAATTATTGACATTATCCATATACAGTATTAGTCAAAAGTGACCAGTAACTTTTGGAATAGAAAGTTGACCTGAGAGGTCTCTAAACGACGGTGTAGTAGGACCATCATAGATATAAAAAAAAGTAAGTTTCTGCCAAGAAACGAGGAAAATTTCCAAAAGGCAAAATTTTCAACTTTGAGAAATTTTCATGTTGTTTTTTTTCTAGAAAATGTCTGAGACTAATAAAAAAAAATCTAACAAATTTTTTATTTTGAAATTCAGGAATGTTCTTGTTTTTTTTTCTTGAAAATTTCTGAGGTTAATCTAAAAATTTCAGTTTTTACGTAGAAAATGTTGAACTTTTCAAACTCAGAAATTTCCTTATTTTTTATAGAACATTTCTGAGATTATTCTCAAAATTTGTCAGTATTTTGGCAGAAATTTACTCATTTTTTTAATGTACAAATGTCGCTAACATGTCATCGTAATTAAGAGGCTCCTCAGACTTCTCTTGTAACTTTTGATCACAAACGTAACCAGCAACTTTTCTCTGCTGTTAGGGACGTTTACACGACGAAGGGAGCCTCCAGCGCCCCCTGCAGTCCCTCCCGTTTCCCAGCAGTGCAGTCAGTCGTTATGCAGCAAAACGCCTGCAGTCGCGCAGAGAGGAGAGCCGTTCCACTACAGCCCACATTGCAAATAAATCACACAATCAAAGCTGATTATTGATAAATACTTCCCTTGCTGTTCTAACTCCTGACATAAGAAAATTAGACTTCAATAGTCACTGTTCAACTCAAACAGCTTTAGGCAATATTGTGGAGAATTAAACAAATTTACTTAAAAATGTCTTAAGTTACATCATAATTTCTGCCTGTTTTTTGGGATCTGAGAATTTAACCTTTACTTTGCAACAGTTTTAGTTGTTTTATGACTATAGAATCATAACTGTATTTAGTTTTCTAATTTATAGACTGTATCCTAATATACTTTAATTGACTAATTAAAATCTCAAACAGCTAATCAGTTTCATTTTCCTTCTGTTTAATGTTTCAACTCCTTCACGTTATGACAGCATTAGTCGGTTTTTGTCTAGTTTGAGTCCTTACCTCAGTCTCCCACATATCCTTAACGTGTAGGAAGAGGTCGTAGAGTTTATCCAGCTCCTTCTCCGCGCCCTTTGGTGTGATGTGAACTGGGATCATCACCAGATCTTCCAGAACTGTCAAGACAACCAGACAGGAATCAGGTTAAGTTTATAATTATTTAACTTTGACCTAGTAGAGTTTCAACTGTGTTTGTATATATTGTTATGTTTCACCTGTGTGCGGGCAGCTGAATCGGAGGATGTACGGATCTCTGTTAATGTCATCCTGTCCTTCAGTCTTCTGATTGTCAGACTGGTACCAGTCCACCAGTGTAACCTGATCAGCCCTAATAACAAATATTGAGTTTAAAACAAAACATTTTCACCTCCCTTAAAAAAGAAAAATAAAACAAAAATCACCTGTTTCATGCGAACTCATTAACTAAAAATAACAAAAACTGAAATTGATAACTAAAACTGTTAAAGGAAAGGTTAAATTCTCATTAACTGAAATAAATAAAAATTATAATTAGCAGGGAAAAACAATAAGCATCCAGGACTTTATTGTGCATTTATAAAACTAAGTAAGACGTACTGAAATTAGACCTAAGATATTCTTTGTTTATGTTTATGAATCTATTTCCAGCCTCTCAAACTGAGGTGAAATTTATTTATTTTTTCCCTCCACACCAACAGTTTTCGTCAGGTGTCAAATTGCGGCACTCCATCCTCCTCCTGCTGGCTGCGTCAGTCCACCATATGGCAACAACACAGTTCAGAAAAATGTAAATGTACGTAACTGAGACGTTTTTTAAAAATAATGTTGAGTATTCACTACCCAACTGATGTATAAATAATCACAATACTTTCACCTTTTTGAATTCTGCACCTAAAAATGAAAGTATGAAAAAGCTCAAACTACCAGAACTAATACAGACTGAACTAAAACTTAACAATATTTAACAAATAACTCATAAAAAGCAGCAAACACATCCTAAAAACGTATTAAAACTAAGTAAATTACACAAAAAGTCGCAACAAAATAAAACTGAACTATAATGAAAAAACCAAAACAATTATAACTGGTTCTAGGATAACATCTTCAGTTTAAATAAACTGATATATTTGTTCAGATCAGACAGATTTTATTTTCTCATCTTTACTGGCAGTTTGTGAATGAATTATCCTCCTAATGAATGAATGAATGAATGAATGAGCTGTGACCTGTACAGGAACAGGAACTGCTCCTTGTAGCCGGTTCTGCCCAGCCGAGTGCTGATCCGCTTCTCGTACTGATGTTCCCTGTGCAAAACGCACAGAAACGTGTTTTCATCATAAAACTTTCCTTCAGGGAAAAGCAGGGGCTGAAACAGGTTCAACTGAAGCTCAACCTTTGTGGCCTGTAAGACGGACTGTGGTGGAAACAGTCTATTACAGATGAATGCGGTGATGTTTTAGACTTTTACTGACTTGTTGAGAGCTTTCATCAGAGCATCCACGGCCTTCCCGCTCTCGTCCACAACCTCCAGGATCACAATGATGTCATAACGAGAAATAATCTGACAGAAAGACAACTGAGCGAGTTTAGTTCATCAGATTTCATCAAACAGGTTGAAATCATTAATATATTCATGTCAATATTTCCTTTAAACCCATTTTACCAAAGCAGAAATCAAACCACCAGGTGTTTTTCTGCCTAAGAATGAAGTTGTGTTTTTACCTGAACCAGGACCTTCAGAACATCTGGGTCCGACGCTTTATTCCGTCCAAACCTCTGAATGTTAAACGCTGCGATTTTCATGGTGGCTGAAAGTTTAGAAGAAACTTTAAATCAATTGTTACGTTACAGAAACTAAATCTGGATTTTTGGAAAACCCAGACCAAACCTGTCGCCGCTGAAAAACTGTCCTGGGAACAACAAGGGCGGGTTTGTTGTTTCTGCCGTGGACTTCTTTTGTTTGCTGGTTTTAGTAAAGCAGTAATTCTCGGTATTTTTGCATTTGCAGGATTCATGGAAATCGTGTTTTTGTTGCAATTAACTGATGCGTCTGCACATGGCTGCAGGCCAAGGCAAACAGACACTCTTTCCATTAAAACCAGTTTGAACTTACTCAGTTTGTCTGGTCCAGTTTTATCTTGCGTTGCTGAAGAGAAAAGATTCAAGATAAACTTGGTATTTCTCATGTTCTAATAAGAGTTTTTATAACTTCCTTTTTCCATTTTCCTCATGCTATAAGTGAGATAATCTGCCAGCAGGACTAATACTTTCTCATCAATATTAAGAAATTGCTGACTTGAAACAAACTTCTATATTTTGCCATAAAATTACTTATGAGTTAGTTTTGTCCTGTTTCAAGTGAACTAAGATATCTGCACTAGAAATTAGATTAAAAATACTTGGTAGGATTTTGTGTTTTTGCAGTAATGCTAGAAAAGATGCTGCATATAGGTACATATTTATTACCTCTTTCACTTTTATCACAATAAATACCACAAAATATCATGTTGACATCTAAGTGCATATCGCCCATCCCTTGTTTAAACTACTACTACTAAAATATTGTCTGATGTGGCTTCTTCAGCATGCCTCAGTGAAATAACTGCACTGAGGATGTAATTTAGCCTTTTGATTCGGGTTTGTTTTGTTCTGATCTGGTTCTGAAGTCGCTCTGCTCTAGAGAAAAATAAAACAGGAAGGTTGTTTCTCACCTGCAGGAGAATCTGCTGTGTGTCCAGAGGAGTTGAATAAATGTTGCAGACTTCACTATATATTGTGTGAAAAGCGGCTATTTGATTGGTCTAGAGTCAACCAATGGCAGGTTTAAAACAGACGGAGAGCTGAAACGTTGTAACAAATAATCCCGCCCTTTTATTTTATTCCTACTCAAACTTCTGTTTGTCTCTAAACATAAACTTGATCTGTCACATAAATTCCTTTTATATAGTAAAATGTAAATAAAGGTTTGAACAGAACATAGAATTAGACAAATTGCACTGTAAGTATTTATTAGCAATAAATGTAGCCATATTACATTGAATTAGCATAGCACAACTGTTTTAATGTCAGTTATGTCAAATGTCAGTGAGTTATAATAAAATAAGACAACGGCACCGAGAAACCAGCTCCATTACACTTTAAATAACAGATATCATAACTTTATATTTAAATGAAAAACTAAACATTCATGTCAGTCTTAAACCACAGAAGCTTTAAGAAAAATCCACAGAAATGATTTGATATTGTTCAGTTTAACATGTTTCAGCCAAAATTTCAAGAACAAAACCCTAAAAAAAAAGAAAAATAATAACTTCAAGTAAATAACGATCTGACGAACCTGGAGAACTTTTACCAAGGTTTTGACACGTAAAATGAAATAATATGAAAATCTGAGTCAATATTGTTACCCTATTGACATGAACCAACATTATATAAATAAAACGCATCCCACAACATAAATGGTAATAAGACGGAAATAAAGATGGTTTAATGTCAGTGCTTTTGTATTTATCAGATTGATATGCTGAATAAAGAATATATGTAAACGGTGGAAACCGTCTTAGCAGAAACTAACAGTCTTCCTTATTGCTGCAATTTGGCCTTCAGCCAATCAGCGCCAAGGAAAAGAAATGCCGCTCCTGGATTGGCTGCTGCTCAAACGGCAGCCAATAGCAAGTCAAGTACCAATTGACTTGCTATTGGCTGCAAGTCAATCACATCTAAAAGCTGTATTTCAGCTTTTAGACGTGATTGGTTAAAAAATGAGTGAACAGATTTTCAGAATAATTTACACAATTCTAAAAAATGAATGTGAAAAATATCTGAAGATTTTTCTATGGAAAAGAGAAAACTAAAAACATATCATCATCATCTAGATTCAACAAAGCCAGGAATAAGTTGAGTAACAATGTCGATTTTAACACAGCAAGTGTGCAAAATTATTGTTACGTTTTGAATCTACATCCATTTGCTACAAAAATATATAATTTTATTTCAATGTGACTTTTCAAACTCAGAAATTCCTTGTTTTTTTCTTCAGAAAATTTCCTATTTTAATCTAAAAATTTTTGAGTTCTTTACTCTCCCCATCACTGAGTCTCCTCCCATCACTGAAGCTCCGCCCATCACTGAAGCTCCGCCCATCACCGAAGCCCCGCCCATCACAGAGTCTCCTCCCATCACTGAAGCTCCGCCCATCATTGGCCCACAGAGGCAGAAACTGGTTTTGTTAATATTTTCAGTGTTTTCTCCTTCTTGATGCTGAAAAAAGGAAACAGTTTCTCAGTAAAGCAGTGGCTGAAGGTGTGGATGTGGCCGTCGGTATCGGCATCAGAGAACGACAGCTTCCCCCTCTCCCAGTCCAGATGGACTCGGATCCTGCGGGGCGGCTTGACAGACAGAACCGAACTTCTCCCTGGAGGGAAGAAGGCCAGAAAGGCGCCGTCTGAACCGATCCTCCACGACCCCGACCCAACGGACTCCTTCCTGTCCGCAGACTCCGCCACCACGCCCACCTCCCAGCCACTGCCGTCTCCGACCTCAACCTCCCAGCTGTGCGACCCAGAAGTGAACCCGTCCGAGCCGAGCACGGCGCGGCACCAGCTGAACCGCTCCGGGTTGTTCGGCAGCTTGAGCCGCTCTCCGTGCGTCGCGGCGCTCAGGTCGTCGGCCGGGTTCAGCTCGGGGTGAGCCGTGTTTGGGTCCAGAACCACGGCGGAGAAGCAGACGGCCGCCTTCATCTGGGTCCAGATGTTGAAGCTCAGGTTGCCCAGATGTTTGGCCACGTCCAGCAGGGCGCCGGCGGACAGTGCCGGTTTCTCCTGCAGGTGGCGCTGTTCCGCTGTTTTTAAGGCAGCTTTGTAGGATTGCAGGAAGGAAACGCTCTCAGCCTTCAGCTGCTTCTCCGTCTCTCTGATGGTGTTGGAGAGATCTGAGATAATCCTGCTGAGAGCTTCAGATTCCTCCCTCATCGCTTTGCTTTTCTGCCGCTCTTCCTCCCTCAGCGTGGCGATGCGGGCCTCCTCTTCCTCCTGCAGAAGCTGGTGAAACTTCCTGATCTGATCCCGGATCTGCTTCTCTGTGTTTCTGCTCTGGCTCTTGATGTGTTTGGCGTTTTGGTCACAGCTCCCCTTCGCCTCTTCGAAGAGCTTCAGCTTTTCCCGCAGAGCCGTGAGGGACTCCCGGACCTCCTCCCTGTGCTCCTCCGCTGCCTCGTCGATGGGTCTAAACCTGTGGTTGCTGTGAGCTTTGGAGTCCCTGCAGACGACGCAGACGGACTGCTGGTGGTCCAGGCAGAACAGCTTTAGCTTCTCGTTGTGCTGGCTGCACAGACCCGGCTCCACTCCTTCAGAGAGCTTTGTTTTTTCTGCTAAACACAGATTCTTCAAAGCCAAGCTGATGGGTGGGTTGCTCAGAGGCCTTTCCTTGCAAACCGGACACTCGTTCATTTGTTTTTCCCTCCACCAGGACTGAACGCAGGCTTGACAGAAGCTGTGGCTGCATGACAGAACCACAGGATCCGTGAAGATTTCGTGGCAGATGGTGCAGAAAAGATCCTTCTCAGACCTGGAAGCCATTTTCTCTCTGCGAGAAGCTGCAAACAGATCAAACAAAAAGTTAAATCAGGAAGTTTTTCTGCTGCTAAACATTTCCTGCCCTGATTTACCTCGTCTCTCTTCCTGTTCCTGAGATTAATTTAAAAGTGAATCTGTTTCAGGCAGCAGAGAAAACAGCAGCTGTTCTTTTGTTTGAGATTAGAGGTGGAGCCGCTCCAGATTTTTATTTTCACTTTCTCTTTCTTCTTCTTCTCGCCCCTTTATGGTGGTTGGCAACCAACGTTAAGGTTTATTACCACCACCTGAGATTAGAGTGCACTGTAAACTGTAACATTACATTTAATTGTAAAAGTGAACATAACTTGTAATTCTCAATCTTTGGGGTATATGAAAACAGATTTACTTAAATCCTCTCAAACTAGCTGCCTCAAACGAATCAATTACTAAAACTTATAAAAACAAGTAAAATGATAACTTTTAAGGATTGCAAACCTAAATTAACTTGATAAATTCAGTTTAGTTGTGCATAAACTAAATGGCAAAGACATCTTGACATTATTATATGTGAATAATTATTTGGTCAAAACTTTTCCATGGTAAACAATATTAAACTGATATAAAGTGTTATTCTCAGCAAAATTCATGTCATCAGAGCATACTTTATTTTTCGACACTGAAATCAGTTGTATAAATGTATTTTCTAGAAAAAAACTGAAATTTTCTGAGCTCATTAAGTTTCCAAAAATTTCCAAAAGTCATAAATGTTCATCTTAACGAGCTCAACTTTTAAAAAAATATAAAATAATTTAGACTTTTGGAGCTCAGACATTTCCAGGTCTTTTTATAGAAAGCTTCTGAGATTAATCTCAGAAATTTCAGTTTTTTGACAATAGTGTTTTTTTGCAGTGTGTTTTTAGCAGGACTTGTTTCCCACTGTTCCAGTATATTTTTACTTTCGGTTTCAGGACAGTCTGATAAATGAGCTGCCACTCAGCAGAGACGGATTATCTCGTTGTGTCAACACGTCTTTCATGGGAGGGGAACTGAAGCAAACAGGCGAGTTCAGACCTGCAGGTGGAAAAATCCAATGTTTTCGTTTCAGGGAAAAACACGGAAGGCGACAGGCGTGTTTTAGAAAGATTAGACACATTTTTACCTACGCCAGGTTTCTAAAGAACTAAATAAAACGGATATAGGTGTGTTTGGATGAGGCATTGTTGCACATTGTTTCCCCCTCCTTCAGGGTTTTTTAATTTCAGGTTTTTTTAGTCACAGTGAAATGTTTTGGTTCATTAAAAGGCCGTTAACTGACCAAAGTCTGAGGGAAAAAGTATTTATGATTGTAGCTGATGAGTCTTTAAATCAGATCTGCTCTGCCGAATTGCTTGAATTCAGCAGCAATGGAAACTTTACTGCATAAAAAACAAGTTCAAGAACAGACTGACTAACTCCAGACTTTGACTAGGCCACTCCAAAAAAAAATTTCTTATTTGCTAAAATTAATTAATTAATTTATTGCAGTCATATTTATGTAAATAATACATTTTAAAACCTAGAATGCAGCAGCTTACCAACTATAAGCAATTTCTCTTTGGAGATCAATGAAGTCTATTCTGTTCCATTTTATTCTATTCTATCATAATTTCTATTCTGTTCAAGTTTATTCTTAAATGATTAATTAATTGAGTATAAATGAACGCTGCTTCAGGCTCTGTTATTCTTCCAAACCTGCAGTAATCATTTGCGGCTCCCTGCAGGTATTTTTAGATAAACTCGTATATAAAGTTCATTATTTCTGCGGAGAGCAAAAGGCCTGAGTGAAGCAGGATTGTTGGTTCCAACGCCTGAGGTATATCATTTAATAGCTGCTTGGCTTTGTTCCCTGTTATTACTGTTTAATTACAACACCTGTAATGTTTTCATGCGTTTTTCTTCAGATGTTTGCCAAGGCTGCAGCTCTGGGACAATCGGTCGGATTTCTCTGGATTAGAGAGTTTTCTTTAGGTTTATTTTTGTCGTAACTGAGGTTTGCACATTAAATTATGAGATTATCCTTCCACATACAGAGAAAACTGGACTATGGCATATATTTGACACTTTTAATGCTTTGTTCTTTTAATTTTTCTTATTTTTAATTAGTCTTACTTTGAGTTTTTCTACTGCATCTCTCATTCTATGAAGAGAGGAAAGTGCCAAATTACAATAAATAAATAACTTGTAAAATAATTATTGAAATGTGTCATTAATTTCTTAAAAATGTAAATATAGAAATTTAACAAATATAATTAATTCTATGTTCCTCAGTTAAATTTATTTTTTTCTTTCATTTTAAAAACTAGATATAATTATCTGATATAATAAATTATTTCATGTTCTGGTCCTGAAGCACATAGTTATTTATTTAGTATATTATTGTTTCTTATAGCTATTTCTGCATTTCCAGTGAAAATATTGACCTAAGAGTCATAGGAAACCTGGAACAAGTTCCTTTTATTTTGTGTTTGAAGCGGCCAATCAGACGTCAGAGTTTCTATAGAAGTATCCAATCAGACGTCAGCGTCTGCCCTAATCCCACCCCCTGAGCTTGATGAGTGAAGATGACAGTTTAAATTGTTATATTGTGGTTCAGTGGAGGAGCAGAAAATAATTTTAAATTAAACTATTTATTTATTTGGCACTTTTCACTCTCCGTACTTTGTTACTGTAGTTACAAAACCCTAAACTCTGCTCACTTGAGTACTCTTTGTGTTTGCCAGTTTCTTTTAAAGTTATAGTCACATATTTTTTCACCACAAAGCAGATAAATGAATAAAACATTAAAACATTAACATAAATATAAATTTCTGCCCACTTTAGACAAAGGTTAATACTTGAGAGATGATATTTTGATGCATTTTTATGGCACTGATGACATCACTGTTGCCAGCAAACGAAAGGTGACCCGGCCAGACAAAACGAACCACACCCTCATTCTTCTCATGTGCAACAACAAATTTCTGTCTCCATGAACCAGTTTGCTGATTGGTTTTGTTTTTTTTGTAACTATAGTCTTGGCGATAAAATTAGCATTTGTGTGTTTTACAAAGTGTTACTGCATGGAGTTAAAATAAACACTCTGAAAGCCAGTTCTTATGCTTAAATAAAACAATGTAATGGTTAAAAGAAAACAATGTCCTGTGTGCAGACGGGCTAGCTAAAGAGTAATTTGGAAAACAAGTCAACAAAAACAAACATCTAAAAGTAGAATAAAACTTCAATTCAGTCGAAAGCAACTACTATTATAAAAAGCTACTAAAACCAGTAGAATAAAAAATAAATAAGACTAAATCTGAAGAGTTACTAGGGTGAATAATGATTATTTTAGTAATCGATTATTCTGACAATTAATCGATTAATTGTCACATTGTGTAGATTTTTCATGTAACCACTGAAGCCTATTTTGCACAATATTGACAAATATATGAAAAGTATTGCAAATAAATAAATAAATTATTTTTCAATTATTCAATCACCATGTTAGTTGTCGATTATTTCAAGATTCGATTTGAATATGTATATATATTGCTAAAAAAATAAAGGGAACATTTGACTTTAATTTTGTGTGTGGCTCCAAATCCAGGCCTCCATTGGTTAATAAATTTGATTTCCATTGATGATTTTTGTGTGATTTTGTTGTCAGCACATTCAACTTTGTACAGAACAAAGTATTCAATGAGAATATTTCATTCATTCAGATCTAGGATGTGTTATTTGAGTGTTCCCTTTATTTTTTTGAGCAGTGTATATTCATAGTATTCATAGGAGCCTCAGTTCATAAAAACATCTAAACTCTCATATTTATGCTCCATTTCTCTCAGATCCTGACAGAAACCATCATTTTAATTCATCAGATTGTGTTTTTAAAGTTGTTCATCACTTCTAGAGTCAATCTGATCTTTCACAGGTTTCCAAACAGGAAGTTATTAAAGGGGGCGGGGCTTATTTGCTCTGACATTCCTGCTTGGCTGTCGCCCAATCAGCCGGTTTTCATTCTGAACGTTGTTTTGGTTGTAACTCATAACTCCCTTCATACTGGACTCTTCAACATCTGCCGCAGTCGTCCTCATCTGAGTTCATTGTAACTTAATTTTTATACATTTTCGGACTCGAGCAGCAGCAGATTCTGCAGGTGAGAAACAAATTTCCTGCTTTTTGTTTTTCCCTTCAGCTCTAAATGCCTGAGAGGCTTTTCAGACCTCAGGACAATGAAACAGCCGTCCTCCTTTTGTACTCTGGAAGAAAACCGGCTGATCCCTCTCAAAATTAGTTAAAGGGAAACTTCTGAAGAAGAAAGCCTGTTTCACTTATTTTACTTAACTTATGATATTTAATTTAGCAGAAACCAAATCAACAAAATGCTTCTGCAACCCTCAGAGCATAAGTGATCTTTTCTCCCACAGTAACCTGAAACCAAAATGTATTTATTCAAAGATAAAGTGACTTTAAGGTCTAAAACGTTTAAAAAGTCGTTGGTTATTAAAGAACTGTGGCCTGTTTTAATCATTGTATCATAAAAGCTGCAAGTAGAAATGTTTTATTAATGTTTTCACCACATATGTTCGAGACTAAACCTCTTATTGTCAGCAAGCAGCAGGATATTAACATTTTTATTGTTAATTTATCATTATAAATTGAACTACAAGTATAAACTAATATATAAGTGTAAAAAATTACATTTCAGCACATTAGTAAACACCTCATGTTTACTAATGTGTCTTCACACTTCTAGATTTCAAAGGAAATACTTTAATAATTGTTTCATAAATGGTGTAAGTAGAAATGTTTTCACCAAATATGTTCAAGATTTGGCCTCTTTATTTCAGCAAACAGCAGAAAATTTACATTTTATTGTTAATTTATGATTATAAACTGAGATACTTGTGTAAACTATCAAATATATTAAAATGAGTTCTAAAATGTTGCATTTTACATAACATGTCATGCTTACTAATGTGTCGTTAAGCTTCTGGTACTTTTATCTTAATCTCCTTCCTTAAATGACAGTAATCATGATGAAACTCGTCAAAAATATTAAAACCCTGAAAATAGTTATTTAAAACAAATTCAACCTTCACACAACTTCATGAAGACAGAAAAGTTTAAACACGGTTGGCTCAGATGAATGTCAGTATTTTTCCAGCTCTTATCTGTAATCATTTGCAGCTGCTGATCGTAAATAAAAAGGATCAAAAGCCCTGAAATCTGACTCTTTGTGTGTGAAATGGTTTTTATACGTCGTTTAACTCTGAGGTTTACAGTCGCTTTAGTGAACCTGGACTCTAATTTACAGCTTCATTTAAGAAATGAATCATCTAATCTGAGGTCAGAAGGTCATTTATTCAACCTGTTTGGACTCTTTAATCCCATCACTTCAATTTTCTCAAAACTTTCCACTTGTAATCCTCAGACAGCAGCAGAGACATTAGACACGTTTTCCTGTGGAGGAAACCACAGGAAATGCCGTTTCCTGAGTCTTGATGCTTCCATTCAGGACATTTTAGGAGCAACAACCCGAATCGTTTTGGCTCCTTACGTAAAGTGGAAAGTTCCTCTAAACCTGATCTGAGAGCGTCAGACTTTTTGTCTGTTTTTGAAGCAACACATGCGTTTACTAGAAAAGCTGCTGCTGTTCTAAGTTCCTGTCATTAAAAGCTGCGCTACAGAATAAACATGAACAACAAGATGGGATTTTCTCTAAGTTACACTTTTTCAGATTGGGTTTTAATTAGTTTTGTTTTGTTTTATGTCTCATGTATGCTGTTTTATTGTCTGTCTTATTGTTTTTTGGGGGGTTTCTGAAGGTGCTATGTAAATAAAGTTTATTTACTTACATTTTGGCACTAAAGAAGTTTTTCTGAGCCTCTAGTAAAGAAAAATGTGTTTAGCTTGTATTCAATAATAGAGCTGTACAATAGGATATACTGTGAACCTATTAAGGGTTAAGTAAGTATAATTTAGATATTTCTATCACAGATACTGAATGAAAAAATGTTAACTGATATTTGTGGTAAAATATAATTTTATTTGTACAAAAAAGGAGTTCAGGACCAGAACATGAAATGATAAAATCTGCATATTCTTGACATTACCTCTAAAAGTGTTTATAGCTGCCAATTTTAGAAGTTAACATATACCTCAACATGCGATGCTGCATAAGGTAACATTTAGCTTACTTAGCTCTGCTGAACTGAGTGACAAGAAAAATACAAACTTTACTGATATTCCACTAATGTCCAAAAAATTTAACAATTTCTGCGTTTTGACAGAACAGCAAACTTCATTAAAATCACATGTGAATAAATTTAACGCGATAAGTTATTAAAAACACGCTGCCCCATCACCTGCCCAACACTTCCTGTCGGTTTTTTTGTCGTTTCCGTCAGTAGTAACCTCCAGTTATTGATCACTTGACTCATTTGATGACTTTTACGAAATACAACAGAGAATTTTTTTTTTCCAAATTTTGTAAAATGTTTTCATTAAGCTGATTTATTTTTGTAATTCCAATTTGTGCAATTGTAAGAACGCAGCTAGTGTCTGGATTAGTGATTATGTTTTCTGATTATGTTAGGAAATACCTGTCTCCCACATTCAGCAGATAGAAAGTTTCAGGCGTTTAGAAGTGATTAAAAAGCCCCAAAAGGGGAATAAAGGCAACCAGAGACCCTGGAGGTTCCTCTGTCCTGTTCTGTCTTGTCTGGTTTGTCTAAATGCAGGAAGTCGGTTGCATAACCGACATTGAGGCATTAGTGAAGCTGGAGGAAATTTCCATCCATTTCTGCTGCTTCTGACCCAATCTCTCCCAGCTCAAAGGATCCATCAGGAGGCCTTTTATATTCAGTCTAATCAGGCATGTTGGTTTTGACTCTTTTCAAATAATCCTGAAGATGTGAGTGAAAAATCTAATCACTCCAGAACTTGAAACAGCAGGTTTATCTGAAATCGTTCATGTTTTACAGCGATGTCGAGCAGGAAATCTGTGAAAGCTCTTCAGCAGTTTCCAAGATAAAACTAGTTGAGACAAAGCCGACATGCGATCCGACAGCTTGAGCTGATCTTAGAGATAAGAGCGTCTGCTTGTTTTCTGTAGCAGCATCGACTGATCGCAGCTAAAAACCTGCTGGACCACTTCCATGAATCATGCAGATGCAGAAACACAGAGAATTAGTGCGTCACAAAAACAAACAAACCGAGTCAGAGACCAGAACCGCCACCCTGCAGAACCGCCACCCTGCTGCATTTCAGTCCTTTTCTGTGTCACTCAGGCAGATTATTCTGCAGATTTTGGTTTTGTTTGTGTCACGCCAGCCTCTTGTGTAAAAAGTACTTCCTGAACTGGAGGAAACTCAGTTCTGAAACCAGAAACAAGAACCGTCAGAACACTTAGAAGTAGTGCTAGACTCTTCAGAACTGATGTTTAAGTCGAGTTTCCTCCATCAGACGAAACCCGGAGCAGAAATACGAGATAAGTGAGGGTTCTGAGAGTCTTCTGACCCAAAGTAAGGCGCTCTTTATCGGACTTATCTGAGGTGGTTCTGGTGAAACTCACAGATCAAAGATGCTTCATTCCTCTCTCCTCCAAGCCTTCCCTTAGATTTAACATTTATTACTATTTATTAAGTCAGAATTATGAACAAAGCTTTGTATTTAAAGCTGCAGTATGTACCTTTATTTAAAAAAAATATTTTTTTACTTATTTACAGTAAAAATATATATATATATACATAAGTACAAAATATATATATTGCACTTTTTAAAATGGTCACCATTTCATGACAGTATGAGACAGATCATCTGTGAAAACATTGATATTGATGGCTATTATTGCCATACAACCAATCAGAGGAAGGAGGCGGGGCTTAGTGCTGTCAATCAACCTCATGAAAACCTTCCTTGGTCTTTAGTGGTCGCGTTAACTAGCATTAGCATTCACAACAGTTTCTGCTCACATGGAGAAGAGAGTGGGGGTGAAGTGGCAAGAAAATGTGCTTGATTGACAGCACTAAGACCCGCCTCCTTCTTCTGATTGGTTGTTTCTAGTTAGCAATGTCTAATAAATAATTTATTATTCTAGTAAATTGTTCTAATAATTTAGTAGAATAAATCAGTTATTTTTAACTGATTATTAATATTAATAGATATATTATTTGTGTTATTTATTTTGCTGATTTTATTTCATTGTCTTTAAATCTGAATGATTTTGTTCTTCTGAAGGTCTGAAAAAACATAAACCTACATCTAATATTAATATTTTAGTAAGAATTGATTGTTACTGAAAAGTCACATTTCATAGATTCATTACACACAGATGTATGTTTTAAAGATTTTATTTCTGTTAATTATGATTTTTTGTTGCTAAAATCAATATTTAAAATCAATAATAAACTTTCTAAAAGCAGAAATGTGGACTTAATGAAAACATATCTAATGCCTGTGTAAAGCTTATTATTGTCAAAAGCTACTTTTAATCAGACAAAAATGGTTCATCTGGACATATAATCTATTTTATTTCATATGACTGTAATTTTCCTTTAAATAAACTTATTTTTGAATCTTTCGGCACTCTAAACCTTCTTCTTATAACAATCACATTTGACACATCACATCGAAAAAGACGATTTAAATTCTTTTTCACTGTATTAGATGTAAACATTTATAATGTTCTTAATTCAGATGGAAATCTGATCAAACATGAACGTGAAAAACTTAATGAGATAAAATCTGCAGCTGAAAGTGAACCAGTTTTTTTGTTGTTTTTTTAGTGAACACCCTGGAGCCAACTGACTGATAAATGTGTCACCTTTTATTATCTCTGCTGTTAAACAAATATCTACAACCTGCACACGTGTTCAAACACAACGAAGCTCATTAAGGTGCTAAAAATGGTTTCTGCTGTGAACTTTCAGCCAACATGAAAATCGCAGCGTTTAACATTCAGAAGTTTGGACGGAGCAAAGTGTCGGATGCAGACGTTCTGAAGATCCTGGTTAAGGTAAAAACACTTAAACTCACCGTTCTTAGGGTAAAGAAAACTGGGTAAAGGAACACTGCACTGGTGCACTGCAAAAACACAAAGTATTACCAATTATTTTTGCTCTGGTTTCCAGTGCAGATATGTTTTTACAGTTGAATTACGTCAAAACTGACTTACAAGAAACAGGAGCTCGTTTTAAGTCAGTAATTCCTTAAAATTGATGAAAAAGTTCCTTTGTCCAGACATTTTTCCCAAGTTGTAAGTGAAATAATCTGCCAATAGGAATAGTACTTATCAATTTCAAGGAATTACTGACTTCAAATCTCCTTTATCTTGCTGAAAAGCAACTTGTAAGTTAGTTTTGCCTTATTTTAAGTGTAATAAGATATTTGCATTAAAAATTAGACCTGATTTAAAGCTGTTAGTCCTAATTTGTGGCCTGGTGCATCAAGCTGCTGTGATGTTGTGTCTGTGTCAGATTATTTCCCGTTATGACATCATTGTGATCCTGGAGGTCGTTGACGCCAGCGGGAAGTCGGTGGACACGCTGGTGCAGGCGCTCAACAAGTCAGTAAAAGTTTCCTACATCATCAGCAGATCCATAAACTGACAGTCACAGAAACACTTCAGCTTAAATCACACAGTAGACAGAATCACCTTCCTGTAAAAGCAGCGTCACATTTATGCTTTATGGAAATTATTTGGGCCTTTAATTCTTGATTTTAATTGTTCAGAATATACAACAAAAAACTGCAATGATTTTTAAAAACAGTAACAAACTTAAGTTAATATTCACACAGATTCAAAAATAAATGAACCAAAATTAATATCCAGAGCTTCAAATTCAAAAATAAGTTTGGGTGAGTTTTGTTTTTTTATTTAATGATTTTATTGTTATTGATATTGTTATACGTTTTTTGTTTAACTGTTTTATTAAAAGGGATCTTTGATCTGGAGCCTTTTTATCCTGGTTAAATCAAGGATGAAGAAGAAACTTTTAGTTTACCTTTAAGCTACAAGTTATAAACATATTTGATATTGAGAAATCAAACCTATCAATCAGCTTCATCCGCTGCTTTTCTCCTCAGAGCCAACCGGAAACATCACTACACTCTGAAAATCAGCACTCGCCTGGGCCGGACGCGCTACAAGGAGCAGTACATGTTCCTGTACAGGTGACAGTTCACTCATTCATTCATCAGAAGGACTATAAAGTGCTTTATGAATGAGGTCGTATTGAATGTGCATGCAGGGACGACCTGGTGGACCTTGTGGGATCGTACCAGTTCGATGATGAGAAGACCGAAGGCCTGGACGTCTTTGCCAGGGATCCGTACATCCTGCGGTTCAGGTGCCTGAACACAGGTGAGCCATGACGTGGTCAGATTTATGCCATCATAAAACTGTGTAACTGTGTAAATCTGTCTGATTCTCCTCTCAGTTCTGAAAGATCTGGTGATGATCCCAGTTCACACCAAACCCGAGGACTCGGAGAAGGAGCTGGACGAACTCTACGACCTCTTCGTTCACGTCAAGAAGAAGTGGAAGACTGATGTAAGACTTCAAGCCAAACAAAAACATAAACTTGAAAATGTAAAGGAAATTAAACATTAAATGAACGTTTGAATGTGTAGCTTTGATACTGTAATATTTAAAACCCTGGAACCGGAGAGTTCACGTTCTTTTCCCCATGGCTGTAAACCGGGAGCAAAACTTTAGATCTGTCACTAAAAGTGGATCAAATTGAAACAAACTGGTGGCACTGGTTAAGGTTTCCTGTCTCTCCGCTGCAGAACGTGATGATCCTGGGCGACTTTAACGCCGACGGCTCGTATGTTTCAAAGAAGGACATGAAAACCATCCGAATCCGCAGCGACACGAACTTCCACTGGCTGATCGGAGACGATGTGGACACAACGGCCAGCACTGGAAACACCAACACATACGACAGGTAGAAACCGACCACCTCCGAATGAACGTTAAGAACAAATCACTCATAAATCTTCAACATTTAACAAAAACAACCTAGGATTCCTCAGCACTCGTCTACCCGCTTTTCCACCTTGGATTGTGGGAACTGTTGTTATAAATACAGAATACATGGTTCTGTCCCTATGGTTATTATATGGGAGTGGCTGCGACTCCCTGCTGTTTGCTTTGTTAATTCTTCTTCTCGTCGTTCAGGATCGTCGTTTACGGAGACGACATGCTGCAGGCTGTTGTTCCAAAATCTGCTAAAACCTTCAACTTCCAGAAAGCTTACAAGCTCTCCATCGAGCAGGTTTGCTCTCATTTTAACATGTTGAAACGTTCCTTCTGAAAATATTTTACCAGATTTAATTATGAAAAATTATTTATTACCATGATCAGACAAACAAATGACACAGTGTGGGTTTCCAGTCATACCTTAGCAACGAGAAAACATTGAGTTACATCGTTATAAATGAAAAGGAGCTTTGAATTGTGACTCATTGTTGACAGAATGACTCAGGGTTCATTCTGTCCTGTTATTTCATACAATTAACATAATTATAAACGCATGGAGATAAAATTGTCTAACTGCACTTTTCACCTTGATATTTGTGTTTACCCAGAACTGGAGACGCCCCAGAAGTTGCAATAATCTTAATAAAGTTTTATTATTTCTCACTTGTTCCAGGCTCTGAAAGTGAGCGACCATTACCCAGTGGAGGTGGAGCTGAAGCCCATGGTAGAAATAACAGATGAAGGCGATGGTACGCTCAATTTAAAAAATAATAATAATAATAAGGGTGTTTTTTAATTCTAGAGCTACATGAAGAGAGGTCAGCTTATACTTAAAAAAGGATTTCAAGCTGTCTCATTTAGATATTTTATTAATAGTAAATTTTCAAAGGCCAGAGACAAAGAAAGTTTCAACTTAAGGTGGATTTTTCTATTTCTTTGGGCTTTGAAAATGTACAGTTTTAAATCCTTTTTTAAAGCCACCATCTTGTCTTCTCAATGTGACTTCATAAGGAGTAATAGGGGGGTTGAAGTCCACCCCCACAGAGATTAGCTAACTGCTGTACAAGCTAACTCCTGTTAGAAATACAAACCAATAATTAATTTCTTTATATTTATCCACTGTAAAAACATAAATCCTGTGTTTCTGCAGGATTTAATTGGACACAAACCCTCAAACGTGCAAACATGAAGTCATTCCAACTTTCAGTGCGTTCAGCAGCCATATTGGATTCTGAGGACGAGTTTGCTTTGCTACCTCAGACTTTCCAAGTCGTTCCTATAATTTTAGTCAACATTCCAGCTAATTTTTCCAACTTTAAGTCTGGAAATTCGAGCTGGAAAGCAACAATAGAGCCAGATTAGCAAGTAGGTATGAAGTGGGGGTGAGCTCTTTTACTTTGGCTTCATTTAGATAATAAACATGGCTGCATGACATAACCTGGGACTATTTTGTCTGGCCATATTATCTGCATGATTAGAGTCTGGTTATAGTCTCCTGCCCAAAATCAGAGGGTATTTTTAAGATAAATTTGTAAATTTAAGAATGCTAAAGATGCATGTGATCACGACTTTTATCTTTTCTATTTATTTCAAAATATCTGGCCAAGATCTTAAAATACATTCATGTAAATCACAAACAGAAAGAAAATGTAATAAAACTGTAATTCCAGCGCGTCGTTTACACTAGATTTGTTTCCAATCTTTGTACATTTTTCCTTTTATCAGATTAAAAATTAACAAAAATAAATAACAGAGGAGTAAAAGAAATGGATTTTTAAAATCGTTTCTGTGGAAATCTCCAAGCTTGGTTTAAAGATTGTGGCTTTTCTCTTAGGTAATGCTGGTGGCTGCTTTGTTTGGTTTTGCTGGAAGACAGGAACTGAAAGTGTAATTATCTTTCATTAATCAGCTTCACTTACCTGCATGGAGCTTGCCTTTTGATTAGATGACATATCTGCTTCCTCTGCAGGCCAGAAAGACAAGCTGGGCGGGCTGAAGATTGATGAAGACGAGGATCTAACGGAGCTGAAGAGAGGAAATCTGCTCCTGGAAAGAGAGAAGCTCAACCTGGAGATCCAGATCCTCCGGATGCAAGTAGCCAAGATGACCAACGGAGAAGCAGTTTAACCTGAAGAGGCCAGACCTCACTTCACACCTACTCACCAATCTGTCCATTTCCAGGCTTGAAGTTGGAAAAACTAGCTAGATTAATCAGAAACACAGCCAACATGACTATAAGCTGCAATAATACTGGTTTGCTGTTAGTGTGTAACAGGAGCCAGTTTTACCAGGCTGGTCTCTGCCTGAATACGGGACATTTTTCCATATAATAAATAATCTGCCATTAGGACTAGAACATTTTCATCAATATTAAGGGATTATTGACTTAAACAAACTCATATTTCTTGCTGAAAAGTAACTTGTAAGTAAGTTTTGTCTTTTTCAATTGAACTAAGAAATCTGCACTAGAAACTGGACCAATACTTGGTGAGATTTAATGTTTTTGAAGTGAACAGAAAAAAGATAAACATTTTACATTCTCCAGAGCAGAAGATGAGATCCAAATGGGTTTTAAGTAAACCCTTGTTCCACTAGATAAGATTAAACAGCTTTGATGATCTCTTAACAGAGGAAAACTCTGTTTATCACCACCATCATCTCAGGAGCTTTTCTCTAAAGACCCTTAGAGAAAAGCACAAGGCCTTGTTTACATCAGATTTCTTTTTGCCTTTGTCTTATTAGCAGCTGCTAACTAGGCCACTGATGGTACATCGCGATCTGCAGAAAACCTTCCATCTATCATCTATACTGGCTCATCCTTGCTGCAGAATACCAACATCTCGCTCTATATATGAATATAAACTGGAGGTTTCTACCTTATTGTTTCAGCCTTGTCATCAAACTAGCAGCATCATGACGTAGCTGAGCTCTGCTGATGTTGCTTTTATGGCCAGATCGTTTAGACGTGGCGCCGCACTCACATTATTAATAATAATATTTTATTTATGAAGTGCTTTTAATGGCATGCTGCAGAATAGTAAAGTTAAAACACCAACAAGAAAGTATTTGTGTAATATAACAATTGGAAGAAATTATCCACTGAAAAAAAAATCACACTGAGCCTCTGAAGTTGGATTTTATGAGTTAATTGTTGAATATTCCAGAAGAGAAATGATTTATGCTTTTCCTGCTCATCATATCTGCTTGACATTGTGGCAGGTTGTTGTCTTGCGCCCTAAAAACTCCTTCGTTCCTCTGCGCAATTTGGAGGCATATGCGCATTAAATAAGCCTTTATTTGGGTGCAAATAAATTATTTCCTGCACCTTTGTGAAAACCTGTTTTACTTGAGAATCTGAAGAGCAGTATCGTGTGAAACTTTTTTATAATACTCTTTAATGTTTGAATGATTGACATATTTTTATTGTTCCTTGAACTGAAGCCACATAACTGATTCTGTAAAATTTCTTAACCAGCTTTATCTGAGCAAAAAGTGTCAGCAGCACCATGCTGTTTAACACTCATTTTTTAAATTACTGTCAAAATTTAGTTTTTCAGATTTTTTAGCATGACTGAATCCAGATGCTTTTATTTACTTTTTGCTTTTCACAGGATGAAAACTATTTCTTTTTAAATAATAGTTAATCATTTCAATAATTACTAAGTATTCCTAAAAGGTGAATTTTGTGTAATTAATTTACTTCAATGTTTTTTGTGTTGCCGTTTATCAATGCAGAGTGTAAACATGTTATGTACAGGATAATTGCTTTTACCACCTTTTATGAATAAACTGATTTACAATAAAAACTGACAAAAGCAACAAACATTACTGGCTGTGTAATTATTACAAAAATAGTTTTCATTTAGCCATAACGCTCCTCTGGTGGGTAGCTTTAAATCTGTAAAAGTAGAACAACTAACTTTACAAGAAAACATCATAAATAAAATATCTTCTGGTAAAATTATCAAAAAACAAGAATACTGTGATAAAATACACGACACCTCATATTTAAAAATTTTGCTTCCAAGCAGCCATATTTTTATGAAA
The DNA here is from genome assembly GCF_001443285.1 of Poecilia latipinna. Lineage (NCBI taxonomy): Eukaryota > Metazoa > Chordata > Actinopteri > Cyprinodontiformes > Poeciliidae > Poecilia > Poecilia latipinna. Next base: position 237,484 of record NW_015112990.1, read on the forward strand.
ATATGAACAGATTGTGAACTGATGCACACCAACATCTTCTTTCTCCAGTTTATATTATATGCTTCATGTAAATATTTTTAAAGTTGATACGTTTGGAACAGATAGAGGGAATAAACCTCGCATATAATATTTGCAGGAGCTTCCCACCATAACTGGAACGCTCTCATAGGTAGATGCATTAAAAAGTTTATGAGTCACATTTTGGTTTTACACGGGTTTATAATTTTTTGTGTAAGAAACAGAAAATTGACAAAGCTAAAAATGTTGCCATAATCACCATTTTATCAGTTTGGATATTTTGCTTCCATCAAAACAAAACAAAAAGAAAAAAAAACACTTAAAACGAGACATAATTACAAAAAAAATTTACTGACATCTCCCACTTCACAATACAACACAAACATAGTTCAGGTCTTTTCTGTTAAACATTTTCCACTGAAGAAATGTTCCTTTTTATTTTTGCTAAAAAATAAAGACATTTCATAAACGGTCAGAGTTAATTTAGTTGTTGGGTCTGAAGGGAGATAATTACTTTTCTTCTTTGGGGGAGGCATGTTGTTGTCTGTTCACTCAAAAAAAGGTCATTTTCTGCGCTGTACTGAGAGCTGGAAGAGCTCAGCGCAGGAACAGCTTCTGAGTGTTGCAGGGTTCATGTTTACCAGTGAAAAACAAACTGAAGGTTGCTAGGCAACATCATCTTCAGACTCTACTTCTTCCCCGACTTCTTGATCCCGCCACTGGCTGCAGGAAAAATTACAGATACAAAACTGATAAAATGACAGAAACAACTGTGGCTGATTTTGTTTAATTTATAAAATGAATAAAAAGATTTTCTATCAAATTTGAGACAACATTGGGTTCAGATATGCAGCTTCATGGGGGTAAAATATTTCTCCATACATTCTGTGAAACCACAAAATGATGCATCAGGTGTAATGCATACTGCTGCTGTTAATCCCATAATCAGGTTGTGTGTTCATGGCTGCATTTCTGGTATTATTAAAAAACCCAGACAGGTGTGATAAAAAACTATCAACCATATGTGAATTCTCAGGAAATCTGGAACACATTTAAAGAAAACCTGAGGAACTGTTTTTTATGTTCCTCCCATCTGTTAAACTGCAGCATTTTCTTCAAAAACTTCAATTTAGATATCAAACGACTTAATGGAGATTTTTTTTAATTACTTCTCTAGTCTCACCTAAAGGTCCTTTTCCTGTTGCTTTGGCCTTCAACGCATCCATGGCTTTCTGCTCTTCCTTCTGCTTCTGCTTGAAGGCAACATCTTCCTGCAGGCATCAATTATTTTTAATACACCACAAGCAACACTTTCTGTTAAACTGATATCCTAGTCACAGATAAATTTGAATTTTCAGAGAATACTTTGTACACAGTGAATCCACTCTGACACTTCAAATCTTCATGGTCTTAATCTGTGACTTCAGCTAAGTTAAATTGTGAAAGAATAAACGGACTAAACTTACATCATCCAATTCCTTGTTTTGTTTCTTGGGCGCCTTGAGTGGTTTCTTTTTGCCTCCTGAAAAATTTATAAATAAAACAAATCAACCAACATTTCTGTCACTCCGACTTTAAAAAGTATTTGTGGATTTATTATTTTAAGACATTTTTTATATTTAATGAGCTGCTTCTTATTAAACATACTGCAGGATTTTCTTTAAAATATTTTCGACCATTAATGGACATTTCAAAGTGATTTCTGTCTCACGGTCATGCAAGAGTGTACAAGTACACCCTTGTTGTTTCCACTGGTTTTAAAAAAGGAAAATTGCTAATCAAAGGATTTGATTAACTGATCACCAGCCTAATGTCCGTCATTCTGGGAAAGGTGTGGGGGTTTTCATTCCAGAGAGAGAAAGACTAATTGCTGATTAATTCACCTGCTCATCACTTCAAATCTTTGTGCTTTCGGTCATTTCATTTTGATTTATCTCAATCTATAATTAAATTAAGCACAGTGGGCCAAAAAATTATTCCACATCGATGTAAGAGATTGATTAGGTCAAACATAATACCGACAGTTAGTGCTGCTAAATCTATATACACTGAATCAAGTTCTCCATTTGTTGTTGTTTTTTCCGGCGAATGCGTGCATTTTTAGACATTAAGCAAGTAAGCGATGATGAACATTTTTGGAGTGAAACACAGGACATTAGCTGGAACCTGTTAGCATTTTTTAGCTTCTTACACAAACTGAAGCGCGCAACACATAAAATAACAAGGTCAGAAATTTAGCACAACAAAAAAGTCTCACCTTCTCTACCGGACATATTTAAATCGTTTAAATAGGATATAAATGACTAAAATTAACGGTGAATGACAGCAATTTAGGCTCGTCGATTTAATCCGCGCTGGAAGGACCCCAGAAGAACCGCCGGAAGTAGAATCCTAATCATATGCCTGAACAAAAACACCTACATGATGCTAGCTGGTTCTCCAAACACCAGGAGGATAAGTGGTTAAAGAACGTTTATTCCGAAAAACTAAATGCTGTGACAGCTCTAAAGGAAACAGGTGCGTTTATTTTAGTAGCTTTCTCCATAAACTACAATTACAACAGACATATTCTAGACAGTTTTATAAGAAAACAAGCACCGAGGTCAATGTTAGCAATATAAAGCTAGTTAGAAAAGAAACAGAAAACAACGATGTAATAAAAAGGAGTTTCAATTAAAAAACCCGAATTATATAAATGTAAAGTATTTAGAGTGTGATAGTGGTGTATGTATTTAATGGTTTGTCTTCAGTGAGGGCAGAAACTGGTGTCTGCTAAAAGTCATCAGTCTGCTGTGTTTACACAAACTCAGGATTGTCTGCAACAATGAAAAAAGATTAGAAAAAAATATTGCAATTTTTAATAAGATGGCTGTTACGTTATTTTAGATTCAGAATGACTTCGTTCCTTTTAAAATTAGTAATAAAGCATGTTCTTCCTAAGGACATGTGTTGTTCTTAATATTGCGCTACTTAAATGTAAATCAATTTAAAAGCAGCTAACGTTTATATTGATTTATGAAGCTTTAATCACGAAAATGCATAAATAAACCGAGACGACAGCAGCTGCCAGGTAATTTTTAAAAATCTAATAAATTCACAAAAAGGTGACTTGTAAAGTAACTAATATATAAAGCTGGTATGCGCTTATATTCCCCCATAAAATAGGAAAGTTGAACAATATTCTTGGAAATATAGATTTTTTTTACAGCAGAATCTTTTTTTTATTTAGATAAAACAGAGAAATGTGTAACTGTCAAAATCAAGAAAGAATAAACTTTAAGAAAATTTACTTTCAAAAGAGGCATTTAAGTGCCTGAAACGTGTGAATGTTAGGTAAGGTGCATTTAAAAAATAAAGGAACTGTTTGTTTTAATAAGGTAAGATTTAGCTAGGTATACTTGATAGATGTTGGTTTTTAAAACGTGCATTACTCTGTTTAAATTACACATTTGGTCATCTTGCTTGTTTAAAGCTGGAAATTCAAGCTTTAAGAATTGTTGAGTTTTTACTTGACTTCAGTCTTAATTTGCACTAACTGTGATACACACAGCACCTTGACTTCAACATGTTAATTTAATGGTCCTGATTTGATTGGATCCAAATGTAAAAAGTCTTTAAAAAGATTTTGTTTGTTTGTTTTATTTTTTTTTTTAGAGGTGCCCTTTTGGTGTCGGTCCAAACGCTGCTGTGTGTTTGAACCTTCCACCTCAACTGCTGACGTTCTCAATGAGGTAAGACACTCATGAAATGCTTTGAACTGCATTCAATTTACCAGAAGAAATTTAAAAGAAAATCTAAAGTCAATCATAGAAACATTTGTGTCAGAGCCAAAACCTTTGGGCATGATTTAAAGAACTGAATTAATTACAGACGTGTCACCGTCTCAGGTACAGAGGAGCTCAGATTTACATCTGGGCTCGAGGCTCATGCTGTCTGTCTCGGCACCATCTGGCGGTCAGAACTGCTGCGGTTCGACCGTACAGCTCTGAACCGCCGTCTCGATCTTCTCCACCCGCTGGGTCCTCCCCTCTTGTACAGAAAGGTACAGCTGAGGTGGTGAAGGAACGCAGCCTGTCTGTCCTACAGGTACAGCTGTCCCGTACCAACATGCCAAAAAAGACTGAATTATCAGAACTGCATTTTTCTGTTTGTTATAAATAAAGTAGCCTTAAATAAAAAGTTCTTCCCTGTTTTTGTCCCATCAGCATGCAGGAGAGTTGGGGCGGGAGTGGAGCCAGAGGTCTGCGCAGGCGGCCACAGCCACCGTGAACTACTGGTGGGGGAGATACGAAGAGTTTGTGGGGCTGAACGAGGTCCGCGAGGCTCAAACCAAGGTCACAGAGGTCAGAAGACACAGCGAACAGTCATGGCTGCAAGTTTAATCAGAGACAAACATCTTTATGCAAAATTCACATGTTTTTGTTCTTCCATTTGGGTCTCAACTGCTTCTAAAAAACAGCACAAGTACATAAAAAGAAAAAAAAACCATTCAGCCGATTTTTGGCAATAAGTTCATGTTTTTTTGGTGTCTGGAAAACGAGCCGTTACAAAAACCTCCAGAATGTTGAGTCACATTCCACGGGCACTGTGCCTTTACCTAGCAACCACAGCCATGCCCAGTCCGTCACCGAGCAACTAAGCTGAGATCCAGCATGTTTGGTCAGCTGGTTTTACCCTTGTATGCACCGTACAATGGCTGCTGGAAAAGACAAGAGTTTTGTTGTTAGCTTACCAACTAGAAACCAGTTGCTGCATTCTTGTTGGTTGTGCAGGAATCTCCACTAATGCTTTTCAAAGCAGAGGCCATTTTCATGTGTGAGCATAAATGTTGAGTTGGACAGCAGCAGCTTATTTGGATTTAAAGTGACAGAGGCGCTAAAACAAAATCATTCAAAATATGCAGAACTGGCTAAAATCTCATTATCTAAGAATGATTTTGTGCAAATAAATTTAATAAAGATGTTTTGTATAGGCCATAGACCGATCCTAACCTGTCCAAGGAAACATAATAGGTCACCTTTACAGTTGAATCTGCACAGTTTAGTTTTTTTTATTTTCTTAACCTCCATCAACAAAAAAACCTCGTATTATTAAAAGTCTTACAGACTGGATGTGTCTGCTCAGGCTGAAGCGGCGTTCATGGTGGCCAGAGGAATCGTGCGTGAAGCGCACACCAGCCTGGAGGCGCTGCAGGGCCGCCTGAAGGAGGTCAGAGACCGGCTGGACCGCGTCTCCAGGGAGGAGGCTCACTACCTGGAGCTGGCCACGATGGAGCACAAGCTGCTGCAGGTCAGCTCAGGAAACAACCACCAGTAAAAACTGGTGATTCAACGCAGACAGCGTGTTTGAGTTACACAGGATGGATGAGTGTCGGAGCGTCTCTCCCATATAAGCTTTACATCTACAGCTGTCTGAGTGTCAAGCTTTCCTGTTGTTAGATATGCAAAAAAATGTTTTTAGCTGGATAGTCGGGGTTTGTATGGATGAATACATTTTCAGTTAGATGTTTTTAAGATCTGAAAAGTTCTTAATTTCTGTGTAAATATTGATACTAAAACTACACAGTTTTGTAATGAAGTTCAATCTAACATTTGATTAAAAGCTTAAATTTGGAAAACATTATTTACAGATGAAACCAGATATTTTCATACACTCAACAAAAATACAAATACACATTTTTTTCTTTCTCTGTCTGAAATTAAATCTGACCAAACTTTTCTTGGTCCAGATTAGAATTATAAAAAAATTTTTTATTTGCTAAAGTGAGGAAGAAAATTTGCAATATTTCATTAATAATGATTTAAGAATAAAGTATTAGTTCCACTGGCTGATTATTTCACTTATAACATGACATTTTTACCATAAGTGGAGCTAGTACTTTTTAAAATTGATATTAAGGAGTTATTCACCTCAAACAAGCTTCTATATCTGGATGAAAAGTTAATTGTAAGTTAACACTTTTGCTTGAAATAGTTAAGACAAAAATACTTTGTTTTTGTAGTGCAATAATCTAGTGTAATGAAGGGGTAAAACTAGCAAACAGACACAGTATAGCCTTTAGTTCTGGCTGTAACGTTTATTTAAAACAAACCGGTGTAAAACAGATCAGCCATATTTAAATTTTTTCCCGACCGCAGGAGGAACGGCGTCTCCGGACTGCGTATGAAAACGCGGAGAGTTCGGAGAGGGAAAAGTTCGGCCTGTTTTCGGCGGCGGTGAGGGAGAGCCACGAGAAGGAGAGGACGAGAGCGGAGCGCACCAAGAACTGGTCCATCATCGGCTCTGTGCTCGGAGCCCTGATCGGGGTCATGGGGTCAACGTACATCAACCGCGTCCGCCTACAGGTAACGAGACGCTGACTGAACTTTAACCCTGAAGCGTGAAATACTAAGAGAGGGAGACAGGAAGTAGATGAGGAAGCCACTGGATGGTTGAAAACAAAACATGCCGCCATCAAATCAGCCCAAAAGTGACACCAAATATTTTTATTTTTAAGATTTTAAATGAAAAAGACCATTTTTCATTTGTACAACAAATGAAAAATGTACATCATGTACATCATGTTTCTAATGATGTACAGCCCACCCCCCCGGAGAGGCGCGGGTACTGTCCCCCACTCGTAGCCCTATTCGGGTTAGAGTCCCTTGAGTAAAACGTGGGTTAGAGTCCCAGTTAAACGACGTTTAACTAAAGTCCTACGGGGTTTAGAGTCCCAGTTAAACGACGTTTAACTAAAGTCCTACGGGGTTTAGTTAAACGACGTTTAACTAAAGTCCTACGGGGTTTAGAGTCCCAGTTGAACGACGTTTAACTAAAGTCCTACAGGGTTTAGAGTCCCAGTTGATGGCGTTTCAACTAAAAACCTAGAGGTTGGAGTCCTTGTCAAACGGTGTTTTTGACTAACGTCCCAGATAAGGACAGGGGTGCGGGTGTCGTCCCCCCTGGTTGTAAAGGGGTTTTAATGTTTTTATCTTTTTTTATCTTTTTTTAAAATCTTTCTCTTTCTTACTGTTTATTCAATGTCACATGCTGTTTTTATTTTTTTTTAATGATGTAAAGCATTTTGAAATGCCGTGCTGCTGAAATGTGCTATACAAATAAAATTTGATTGATTGATTGTTAATTTAGCAGCAAATAAATCCAAAACCCTTGTGTTGGAGCGTCCATCCGTTCATCACCAGTCCTGGTGTGGGTTTGGGGTCATTGACCTGTTGAGTCGCCCAACTGTGTCAAAGCTTCAACTGTCAGCAGTTAAAGCCTAAAATATTCAGATTATTGACAGATTTAGATTTGAAATTAATTTCCTTCAACGTTTGTTTCTGATAAACAAATGTTAAAATTACAATGTAAAACAATTCATCAATTAAAATTTTTACAAATATATAGATTTTTCATGTACACATTAAATCAGGAAGCCCATATCTGCCATTAAATAAAAAATATAAACCCAACAGAAATGTACAATTTCTAGTATTACAGTAGTAATTTCTGTAATTCGTTTTATAGCAAATGTTGCGAATGTCAAACTGATTCAACTGAACTATCAGGTGTGAAAACAACCATAAATCATAGTTATGAGATAAAAACAGAATTTTAATTTTAAAGTCGTGACTGTAAGATGGAGCAACCCTCCTTAGAGAAACAGTGTGACTTTATATATCACAAACATTTGACAGTCGAAAGTATGACTGTGTTAAAATGTTGCAACTTTGGTTCCTGATCGAACCGAGTCCATTGGGCTATTATTTGTGAAAACATCCCTAAGCTTGTATTCCAAGGTGTGTATGCGTATATTTGAGCCTGTTTGTATAGTTTTGACCCTATAGATCTGAAACCGAAGTGGATTATGTTCTATTGTGTCTGCAGGAGTTAAAGAATCTTCTTCTTGAGGCCCAGAAAGGTCCGGAGAGTCTGCAGGAGGCGCTGAAAGTCCAGGCTGGGAACCACCAAACCCAGCAGGACCAACTGGGCGAACTCATCAACAGCCTCCGGGTCACTCTGGCTGACGCCTTCACTCCGAGCAACAGCGCCCCCCAGGGGAAAGGAGGACCCACCACAGCCTCGCCTGCCGTTTCTCTTTCCGCCTCTAAAGACCTTCAGGTCCAGAACCAGAAGACGGAATCGCAGCTGGCGTCGCTGATGGCCCAACTGGGTCAGCTCCAGCAGGGCGTCGGTAAGGTGGAGGGCGAACTGCTGGCGGTGCGAAAGGTTCTGGAAACCGAACCGCAGACCCAAACCCGATCCGCTGGCCTTCAGAGAGCAGCGACACGGGAGACGGAGACGGTGGCGAGACGCCTGGAGGACACCAGGAGGACGCTGGGGGAAGGGATCAGGATGAACACGGTTTACAACGCTGTGTTCAGCTACACCGCCGCCGCCGTTACCATCTCTGCCGTGTACCTGCTGCTCCGGGGAACTGGTTGAACTGGACCTGGACTGGTTTATGACGAGTCGCATTAATATCAGTTAATTATGAGTTTAATGACATCCGCTTCCTGATGAACCGGAAGCAGATGATTACCCAAGCTTGTCTTCTGCTGACTCTTCTTGGTCACTGGAACACTCAGACATGCAGCTATTTATCATGTCCAATCACTGATTACAATATTAAAGCTTTTCTTTTATTATCGTATCTACATCTTCCATCAAATCATAATGGAAAATCTTCACATTTCCAGGGAAATATCTAATCTTTCATTTATTATCTCTCATTGTTTTGCTTTTTTTAACTCACAGAAGTAATCGTTCTGATCCAGATCAAGTTGCAGGCTGCCACTAGGGGGCAGGCTTCCGTCTCAATCAGCTGTTTGATCATCCTCTCTCCAAAAAGCAGTTAAATAAACTTTAATATCAGGTTTGAGTTTTAACCTCCTGAATTCTTCTGACTTTAAACTAATTTATTTTGTTTGGATGAAGCAATCTGCCCATTCCAGCTGAGTTGAGGAACAGTTTTGAATTAACAAATAATTGATTTTAGGATTATTTTTTTTAAAAGAATAACTGCATGACTCACTGACTGGTATATTCCCAGTTAATCCAGTACCAGACTGAATAATTAGCTTCACTTTGGATTTTAACCATCAGCTCCAGTGGACCAGGGCAGCAGAAACAGCTTCTATGGAGATGAATGACGTTAAAAAAACTCTGAAAGGCCTTTTAATTAACGGATTAAATAATTTTTTGGCTGTGTAGATTTTCCGGAGGCTGTTTGCAGCAGCAGAACCTCTCAGATCCTGGAGTACTTGAACATGTTTCTGACATCATGCACTGGGATCGCCTCTATATTAAAAGGTTGAATGGGAAACTCACTTCATGGCTTTTGTTTCTCTTTTGTTCAAAACATGGCTGTTCAGTTCCAGGTTCGATCAGGAGGGGGCAGCAGAGAAAAAACGCATGTTATTTTATTCAGCCTGGATTTATGCTGCGTTCCAGTTCTGACTTCCCAGTCTGAAAATTAAACGGATTTGTCACTGGTAAAGTGAGAGCAACTACAACTACATCCAGTTATTACGTTTTTAAGGTCAACTTCACATTTCAATATGGCTGCTCATCACCTCTCTAGTAGTAAGATGTGGTGGAAACGTCTAACAATGTGTACTAGTAAGACTGCATCTAAAATTGATGTTACATGTAGGACTCACAACTCTAAATATACAAATCAAAAGGTGTTTGCTTATGGAAAGTAAATATATATAGGTATATACATACATATATATATATATATATTTGTACAATTTATTTCAAACATCTATTTATGTAGTGGGGCTGCACAGTGGTGCAGTTGGTAGCACTGTTGCCTTGCAGCAATAAGGTCCTGGGTTTGATTCTTGGCCCTCTTTCTGAACGGAGTCTCCATGTTCTCCCTGTGCATGGTGGGTTCTCTCCGGGTACTCCAGCTTCCTCCCACAGTCCAAAACATGACTGTCAGGTTAATTAGTCTCTCTTAATTCTCCTTAGGTGTGTGTGCATGGTTGTTTGTCCTGTCTGTCTCTGTGTTGCCCTGCGATGGACTGGCGACCTGTCCAGGGTGACCCCGCCTCTCACCCAAAACGTTTGCTGCAGATAGGCACCACCACCTCCCGACCCAGCTAAGGACAAGTGTGTAAAGAAAATGGATGGATGGATGGATTTATGTATTGATTAAAGAACATAACTCTATATGCCTTTGTAAGACCTGAGCATGAGTCAACATTTTTCCAGAGGGGCCATGGATCCCACTTGGGACCCCACTGATCAGAATGAACACAAATGCACGCCACACTTCTCAGATCTTTATTCGTAGCCTCTGCATAATTTTGAATCAGTCATGCGTTGTATTTTGTTCGTCTATTAAATAAGATCAAATAAAAATAGATGTACCATAACTTTCTTGTTTCTTAACCGGTTCTGATAGCCGTCTCTCTTCAGCCCGGGCTGCTCCTCTGCCGGCCCAGCAGGTCGTATTCCCGGTACAGGATGTAGTTCTTAAGGCGCTCCGGCAGCGGCACGAAGCTCATGAAGACGGGCGAGCGCAGACGGAGGCGGCCGAGACAACGACGGATCCGCAGGCGACAGAGATGCTGCAGGCACCGGGGGTTTTCTGGAGAGGTTAACGGGAAGAGAAACGGTGATCTTTACCTCCTCCTTTCTCAGCTAACGGTCAGGTTTCCGGTACCTTGTAGGCTGCAGATGTCTGCCCACTGGCTCTGCTCCATCAGAACCGCCTTCAGTTTGGAACACAGCGTCACGTGATCCATGTAGTCCAGCATCACTCGAACCACGTGACCCGACAGGTCTTGCAGCCAATAGACGGTGATGACCTCACAGAACTGCGCTGACAGAGAACGTAACATGGTATGGCAGACCGTTTTGACATAAAATTTCCATCGTGTGTGTGTGTGTGTGTGTGTGTGTGTGTGTGTGTGTGTGTATATATATATATATATATATATATATATATATATACACACACACAATATGTGTATTGTGTATACAGAAAGGTTTTGACTTGAAACAGCTACACTTTGACAATCCTGAATGGTAGCTTCAGATATCTGCGTTTTTCTCAATATTTCAGGGATTGAATCCATCCATCCCTATCCAACAACAGCTACCATGCTGCTGACAATGAGTATGGTTGGTGTTTAGTTACGCTTTTCTTTGTATAGTTAGTCTTTGCCACTCTCGCTCGCCCCCTGTCTCTCTCTACTTCAGGGATCCCCAAACTACGGCCCGCGGGTCGGATCCGGCCCCCTTCCACATTTGGTCCGGCCCCCTGAACAATACCAGAGAGAATTCAGATTTTTTTTTCATTTATTGTATTTTCCGGTTTATATGTGGATTTTTCTTCAACCACCAGGGGGCTCTTTAGCAGGAAGTGTGTCCTGTAAACTGTGGGTGTTTTGTTTTGCATGGCACATTGCTGCCATCTGTAGGACTTTTAGGGAACTGCTTGACTTTTATGTTATTTAATCAGTACGGTTGTTTGCTAGCGGTAGAGCAAATGAACACGTGTCTGTTGTGAAAGCTGCATTCCAGGTTGAATTCTTCGAAGCGATGCCTGTAAGTAGCAGCTTATACTTCAAAACTAGTCTTTATGTTAACATATGAGAAATTAATATGTTATAGTTACATTCCCTCAATGGAATATATACTAGTCAGTCCCAGTGACCGTTCACTCATGGTTTTTGCCCATGTGCTTTCTGGGTAAAAATCAATCGAGAAACCCACCCCCACCCCCCTCAACAATTTCCGGCCCTCCACCAGAGAAGGGAAAAGTTATGTGGCCCTCAGGAAAAAGTTTGGGGACCACTGCTCTACTCAGTCAGCCTTTCTCCCCTCACACCTGCGATCAGTTTGCCAATTATTTCTCTGTTCTTTGTTCAGAAATCAAACTCCCAATACTTAAGTTTTGGATTTCATCATTATTTTCATTAAATAATCAAATTCAGTTGCTGCTTCTGTCTCTCTGCATTTGGATCCCACAACTTCACCAACCTACAACATTTTTCATACAGCTAATACATTAACCTAGCAGCTAATCATCTTGTTTATAAATGTAAAGTGATAATCTGTGTGATATTTAATTAAAACACTGACATTAAAATCAGTATTGTTTTCTTGTTACCAAAGTATCTTTGATCACAGAGCAGGTCCATCCCTCGTAGTCCTCAGGAATGTGGGCGCTGTTGCCATAGGGACAGTCAAAGCAGCGCTCCACGTCGTAACCATAGTTACACAGCATCCTGAGAATGACCTGTTGCACACAAACATTTCATTCGTTATGTAGATTCTGTTCATTAAAAGTTGCTGTACACGTTTCTCCAGCTACCTCGTCTTTGAGGGCGTACTGCAGCGCCGAGGGGAAATGCGTCGTGTTTATTTTGGAGAAGTAGTTGACGTTAGCGCCGTAACGCAGCAACAGGTTGATCAGATCGTAGTTGCCCAGACGGAGTGCAACCTTTTTTTTTTAAAAAAAAAAGAAGACAGAAATCCAGGTTTTACATGATCAATAGATGTCGTTTCTATCCTGAAGTATGAAATGAGACTCAGAGGAAAACAAGAAGATTAAACAGGAAATCTGCTATACAAATAAAATCTAATTGATTTATGTAGCTGTTTCTTCAATATTTCCACATGATGCCATTTATTTTATCAAGTGCACCAGTTCCTCTCCAGCAGGAAAACAAGCCCCACAGCATCATGCTGCCACCTCCAGACTCCACAGTTCTGATTAAACTTTTCCTCTTTAGTCTCGTCTAGCCACAGCTCATTCCTCCAAAAACAAAGATCAAACTGTAATCTGGCTTTTTACGTTTATTTTGAAGTAATGGCTTCTTCCTTGCTGAGCGGCCTTTCAGCCCAGGTCTGCACAGAAAATGTTTCACATATTTTCTCTCAGTTTTGTATTTTTCTACAAATAGAAATACTTTTGGTGACTTTAACTGACCTAAAAGAAAATCAGTTTGTTCTGGTTTGACTTTTTGTACCTTCTGATTTCCAGTGTACGTGCCTCTTTCTTAACGTTACCCTGGTATCTTTTAAGCCGTTTATTCTTCACCTAGACAGGTTTTACCTGCAGACACTTGACCGGGTCCTGGTTGGGCATGGCTCCGGCCTCCAGCAGCAGCTTCACTGACGCCATGTCGTTATTGGAAACAGCGAAGAAGAGAGCGGACTTCCTCTCGTCATCGTAGCTGCGGCGGATCCAGGGGTGGAGCATGAAGTTGGGGTCGTAACCCGCATCCAGCAAGGCCTGATGGGAAAACATGACAGTTCGCCAGATTTCCTGATGAATAGTTTTTTTTTTAGCCTCTGATCACAAGATGACAATGGTAAAAATGTAGCCAACAAAATAGAAACAACTGAAAAAAAACTGGAAATAGTCTGATTTCCTTTTAATAAGGCAACAATCATTCATGTAATATACAGATTTCATAAAAATCAGGTTTATTGTTGAGCATGGAGTACTTTAATAGAATAAAAATATCACAATAAAAACATTGTTGAATTTTAAATTAATGAACTTTGTCAGCTCACACTGGTTTTAATTTGACACTTTTGATCCCGAGGGCAAAAGGTACAGACCGCTGGTCCAAAGTTGTTCTGTACTGAAATAACCCTGTAGCTTCAGTTTCATCAGAAAATCTAGAAAACTCTTTTGCTTAAGTAATTTTACAGACTTTATACTTTTACTTGAGTAAAAATATGTTGGAAGTCGTGCTCCTCTTACTTGAGTACAGTTTTTGCATATTCTGCAGACCTCTGGCTAACAATAAAGAGCTCAGTAGAGGAAGCTAATGCTAAGCGCTAAAGTTGAAAACAATGGAAGATGGGTGTGTTGCTCAATGCTACAATTAGCTTCTTCCCACTGAGTCGACCATCGCGCCCTGTAGCCTGACAGCAGGAAGCCAACAGCCTCGTTCTGTCAGCCAATCATGTCTTCGTTTTGATTCGATTTTTGTTGTTGCCTTGTTAAAAGAAAAACAGACAATTGTTTTTCAATCGTTTCCTGTTTTCCTGTTTTGTTGGCTCAATTTTTACCATTCCTGATGTGTGATCAGGGGTCGAAAAAAAAACATTTCAAGGGCCACAAATGGCCCCCAGTCCTCACTTTGGACACCCCCTGCTTTACACCCAAGTTTTATCTGAGCAGGACTGTTGATTCATTACAGAAATATTTCCAAACTAAAATCAAATGCTTCTGTTTATGACACACACACACACACACACACACACCTGGATGCAGTGTGTGTGCGCCTCGGCAGCCGCTGAATGAAGAGGGCTGATCCCGCTGTCGTTCACATCTCCCATGTTGGTGACGGGCAGCAGCAGCTTCAGGGACCTCAAACACACACACACACACACACACACACACACACACACACCCACGGTTATGTTGCCTTCTTGTGACCTCGTTCAGTCAGTGTTACCACTGTTCATGTTGAAGTTGATTGTTTGCAGCAACATGCGGTGAGGTTCTGGCCGTCAAAGCCCATTTTGACTGAAAAAATGCTTTTATCAAATTCATACAAATGAACATTTTTTAAGATATTATTTTCCTTGGCTGACTACTCTCTTTTTTGATTAAAATTTAAAAACATGTAGATTTATTTTTATAGTCCATGCATCTTGACAAAAATTTAATTGTCTCATTTTTTTGTTATTAAAAATTTGAGAATTTTAACAGAGTGGTCTCTGTTTTGATGATTTTTACCATCAAAAATACTATTTTGATGGTATTTTTTTCAGTTTTCTGATTGTTTTGAGTTTTTTTAGTGCGTAGAAGAGGAGCACCTGTTGTGTCTGTATTCATACATATTTATGTCTGGTTGTCCATATGGACAATTTCTAGGCATCAGATATGGATATGTGAAATCAAATTTCTGTGCAGCTTTTTCATAAAACCTGGAGGTAACATAGTAACTTGGTTGTGGTATAAAATGGAAATATGTGCCTGGAAAATACAAAATACTCCTTTATTACTAATACATTTGCTATCTTGTTCGCCATTGTTGTCTCCTTGGTTTCCCCTCTTGTTGTTGTCTTCTGTGTTGTTCTTGTAGCTTTACATTTGTCCCTGCCTGTTTTATTTACTGCCTGAAGTTGATGCTGCCTCACAAGGCAGCAATATAATAAAGTCAACTCTGCATTATTGGCTCCTGACAAAACAAACCACTTCTGGTGTTGTTACAAAATAGGATTCTAAATGGAGAGGTGGGTCCATTTTAGATGAATAGTTACAAAAAGAAAATTAGATGGACACACTTTTGATGATATTGTCTTTTCTTAGACGTGTACCTGCTTTAACTAGACTAAAACTGGTTTGTTCCCATTTGGATAAGAGGACAAGTGAGGTAAAGTGCTCACTGCAGGTGTCCTCTGTGTGAGGCCCGGTGGATCGGCAGGTGTCCGGTGTGATTGGACACGTTGGCGTCGGCTCCATGGTCCAGCAGCAGACGGACGACGGCTGCGTTCCCTGAAGCAGACGCTTCGTATAAGACGGATGCCTCGTCGTGCGCCTGAGAGAAAATGTCTGCTCCTGCAGGACAGACAGCATTTTATAACATGACTATTAAAAACTTCAATAGTGGAAAAGAATCAGGAAGAAGAGAAACATCTCTCACCTCAAAACAACACAATAACATAGATGCCCATATAAATATTTAAACTGAAGTTAATGACGCTTATGAGTTAATCATGAGATTCAAAGTAGTATGAAATTTCAACAGTGGTTCAGACTGCACAAAATACTGTAAATTTATCATTGAAATATCACAATATGCAACACGCACACCGACAAAACAGCTTGAAAATCAATAAATGTTGATTTATTGTTTAAGTACCAGGCATTCAGGCTCTATTTCTGAAATAATTTAGCTGTTATAAACTCTTAGTGCTAATTCAGTTGATGTTTTGTAAAAAAATTTCTTGAATAAAACTTTAAATAAAAAGTGAATCAAAATTAAGACATGATTGATAGCAGCAACCTGTAACACAGCCATCTTCCATCGTTCTCAATGTTAGCGCTTAGCATTAGCTCCCGCTAAAGAGCGCTTTAGCTAGCAGAACTAATGTTTATGACCGATTATTTAGAGTTAGCAGAGGTGGGAGGTGTGCCCAAAATATGTACTCAAGTAAGAGCAGCTCTACTTTAATATATTTTACTGAAGTAAAAGTAAAACGAAGCCATCCAAGAATAAGTAAGAATAAAAAGGTATTTGGTCAAAGTAGACTGAAGTACTGATCAAATTATCAATCATTTAATATTTAGAAATTACATCATCAGATGGACCAAAATCTAAGATTAAGTGGAAATGACAATAACTCAAATAACTAAGACAAATAAACAAAATCAAGCATAATAAAATATTTCCAAATCAGTTTCTTTCAATAAAAAACTTATTAAACTTCAACAGAAACTGCAGCTGTGTGTCTGTGTCTGGTGGATGTTTGGTTAAAACATATTTGTTTTTCATTCAGTGGGTAGAAAATCCAGAAATTTTACTCAAGTAAGAGAAGAAATACTTCAAAAATAAAAATACCCAAGTAAAAGTAAAAAGTAGTAAAAATTCTCCTAAAAGTTCATTTATTAAAAAAAAGTTACTCAGGTAAATGTAGTTACTATCCAACTCTGGAGTTAAGGCAGCAACATTTTTAATTTGTAGTTATGAGAAAGACAAAGTTTATTTGATAGTTTTCTAAAGTGAGCCGATCTGGTGAGCATAAGCCTCACCTTTCCTCAGCAGGAGCTCCACCACCTCCAGGTGTCCTCCCTGCGCAGCCAGCGCCAGCGGCGTGAAGCCGTAGTTGCTGCGTGGGTCCGGCCGGGCCCCGGCCTCCAGCAGCAGCTTCACCAGCTCCAAGTTGCCCGCCCGCGACGCCTCGTGGAGCGGCCGGCGGCCGTGGCAGCCCGCCTGGTTCACACTGGAGCCCCGGAGGAGCAGCAGCTTCACCAGGTCGGTTCGGTCCGAACGGATGGCTGGAGACAAACAGAAAACTGGAGTTGGACCGATCCAGAGTCAGCAAAAAGCTTCTGCTGGAAACCAGCGATCAGGCCTGAACTCTGACCTGAACCTTCAGAAACACATAAAGACAGTTACAAAGTCGGCCTTTTATCACCTGAAGAACATTTCCAGGATTAGAGGACTAATGAACAGGTGAGAACAAAAGACAGAGAAAGAAATGGACAAACTGGATGGGACAAAGGTGTAATAGAAGAAAAGCTACAAGCAAAAGTTTTATATTATATAAAGTTGAATGTGAATTGATCATGTATGTTTTATTTGTAAACAAATGTGGAAAATGGTAATAAATAGTTTAATGACAAATATTAAGTAATTATTGACTGAAAACAAGCTCATATCTTCCTGAAAAGATAGTTGTAATTTTGTCTTACTTAAAGTGTAATAAGACATTTACACTGGAAACTAGATTCTTGGAAACTCATTACACTGTGTTTTTGCAGTGTAATAAGTTTTGTCTTTGCTTTTTAAACATCTGTAGTTCTTATACTAAAAAAACTGGAAAATATACAAAGTTTCCAGCTGTTAATTGGTGTAAATCCTCACAGCGTCATCTTGAAGCATAAACAGCAAGCTGTGTGTGACCGAACGCACCTGTGCAGAGTGTCTGAAATAAAGGTTTGTGATCTAAATGAGGATTGCAGCAGCAGCAAACTGGCTGATAATCCGGCCCACCTACAAACAGCGGGGCGTCCTTGTCCTGGTCCTGGCAGTCCGGCTGAGCACCGCGGTCCAGGAGGAACGAGGCGTTTTCCACCAGACCGGCTTCCACCGCCAGGAAGAGGGCCGTCTGGCCCCGAAGAGTCCGGGCCTCCAGAGAGTCCGGACCTGCAGCTGGGGGACATTTTATATTTTGTAAACCTGGTATCTTCACAGGGCTTCCTCAGCACCAGATAGATAAATGAGAATACAGGAGCCTTCATATTAATCAGAACCCCTGGCAGTAAAAATAATAAATAAATAAAATATTAAATTAATCTTTCTTTGCAGCAGGATGATATTCTAAGAAATATAAGCCACCAGTTCCTGTTAAACAAAAGCAACAGAAGATTTTCTTATTTTAGAATCATTTTTAAAGTTAATCTACATTTTTAGTAACTTAATATAATTTTCTGACATATGTAGGAGCTTGTTTTAAGTCAATAACTTCTGAATATTTATTAAAGAAAATCCTTGTTCCATTGGCAGATTATTCCACTAATAAAACATTTTTTAGATTAAATAATCTGCCATTGGAACTTTTTCATATTCAGGACTTAAAACAAGCTCCTATAAATGACTGAAAACAGTTTTTTGTAAGTTAGTTTTGTTTTAATTCAAGAATTTTAGATATTTGCTCTGGAAACGAGGCAAAAAATACTTGGTAGGATTTTGTGTTTTTACACAAACGAAAATCTTCACTGCACAAACATTTGACACCTATTTCGTTTGATTTGGGTAACGTGGTGTGGCTGGTTTTGACCTGGTTTTAACCTGGTTTTGACCTTTAAACTGTCATCAATATCTTCAAAGCAGAAGCAGCACAAACAAAAGTTTTGCTGCAAAACGCAGCTGAGTTGATTAACACCAATTTTGTCTGATTTAAAGATGGTGGAGGGGCTGGTTGACCTTTAATGACCTCTGGAAACATTTGTTAATGTCTTTAAAATGACAGCGGCACAAACAAAAATATCAGCAGCACATCTGACACCAGTTTAGTCGGATGTGAATAATGTGGAGGGTAACTTCACTCGGGTTTCATCAAACCTGCGTGTGTGATCTCCAGGACGGCCTGGTTGCTCTGAGCCGCTGCCTCGTGGAGCGGCGTCCAGCCTCGGCTGTCGCTCCGCAGAAACTCGTCTTTCAGCCGCACAGAAAAATCTTTCAGCAGCTTCTCGTTTCCTGGAGCAACAGAATCATCCAGAACTTTACGCTCAACCGACACCGGGATAAACCCGCTGCCGATTCTCATCTCAAATGAGACGCTGTACTGCGACTCTTTAGGTGTCCAAGATCGTTTTCTGAATATTTATTGTGTTTATTTACACAGTTCACAGTTGAATTTATTATTTTAGAATAAATAAGAGAAGTTTTGATGTAGTTTACCTTGTTTTATAGCAGAGAAGATCTTGGAGATATTGGAAGATCCTGAATCGACGCTGAATTAAAACAAAGAAACTGAATTCAGATGTTTTCTTTTTAGTGTTTTGGTGCTGAGAATCATTACATGATTAATAAAAACACTTTTTGGCATCATTAGCAACTTTAAAGCTGCAGAATTTAACACATTTTTTTCAGTTCCAAATCATTTTTTGTGCTTTTTGGCCCCAACTGAGCTCCATACAGAAGAAGGGTCTCAGCGCTGTTAATCATCCTCATGTACTCGCTACTCAATGTGCTAATGGCAGAGAAGCAACTCACCGTTATCCGCCGTCATCGGTGACTAAGCTAGCTAGCCTTAGCATTCACAGCAGGCTATGCTAGCTGCAGCATAGCAGAGAGCAGGGGGATGAGCAGCGCCACACAGAGGGTTATTGACAGCACTAAGACCCGCCTCCTGGCTCTGATTGGTTGTTTCTAGTTGGCATTTGGAGAAGTTCAATTTTTCACAACATAGTGAGTTTCAACAAATATGAAAAAAAAACATTTTTAATAAAAGTTACAGACAGTAGCTTTAAGGGCCACTGTTTTATTAAATAAGTGAAACTAAAAGACTTTTTTAAATGATCAGTTTCCATTAAACTTTCCTGCTTGTTCTGGTTTGCGCCATTGTTTTGCTGCTTTGTAAAAGTTCAGGTTGGTTCTCTGTAGTGGCTCAGTGATGGACGTTCTTCCATCAGACCTCTTCCCTCTGAACTGACCTCAGCTCGTTTCCTGCTGACGTCTCTCTGTGAACCTCCCTCTGCTTGCTGCTCTCCAGCAGACTCTGCTCAATCATGTACTGAATCGCTGCATCTTCCTCATCATCCTCATCCTCCAACACATATCCACTAGGATTCATCGCATCCAAAGGAAACAAACCTCCAGTCTTTGGGTTAAAGAGAACAGAACATCAGATGTGTTATTTCTGCATTTTATCAATCTGGCTTGTAAAGTTAAAATGTGCAAGTTTAGTGTTTTACTTTTAACTTTGCATCTGTCAGTAGAAAGCATAAAGCAAAGATCTACTCTGGGCCTTCAATCAGAAATGATCCATAATTAAACGCTTGCTGCAGAAAAAAGCTTCAAAATGAAGTTAATTTCTGTCATAATCCTACAGCTTTGCTCTTTTACCTTGTTTTGCTCAGCCGAATCACTGCATCAGATTTGAAGCTGCTGAAG
This sequence comes from Poecilia latipinna, assembly GCF_001443285.1. Lineage (NCBI taxonomy): Eukaryota > Metazoa > Chordata > Actinopteri > Cyprinodontiformes > Poeciliidae > Poecilia > Poecilia latipinna. The sequence continues at coordinate 257,805 of NW_015112990.1, forward strand.
GTTTGAGAAAGAAGCAGGTGAATAAAACCAGAGCTTTAAACCAACATGGCTTCCTGCAGCGCAGAGACTCCCAGGTTTTCCAGTACAACCCGTTAAAGAAAACAAAACATTCATGGATTCACCCAGTGGCGTTAAAGAGTCAGACCAGACTGAACTGTTTCTGTGGGTGCAGCTCTGGCAGCGATGGAGATATACGACACCTGTTACTAAATTTACTCCCACCAGAAACAGTTATGACTTAAACACATGACTAACACAAATCAAACTGGATGACTTTTACTCTAAATTATGTATTTAAGCAGATATTTCGCTTCCTGTAATGTGTTACTTTGGTTTTTTGCAAGATTTTCAGCTTGTTCAATGCTTTTATTATAGTTTAAAGTGAAATCCAACCGAAATAAAACCTGCATCATTTATCTAACTGAAATAGCATCAATTCAAACCCAATTTTTACCATGAACCAAAAAAAAAAGAACTAAAGATCCAACATTCAATTAAAACCAACTCATTTTATTTTTATTAAAAAAAAAGAGAGAAAAAAGGTTTGTAAATTGTTTATTATTGTGAAACCAAGTGGATTGTTTTGCATGCATTTGAAAATTCCTCTGCAGGTTAACATTTTAAAGCAGCAACAATCAGATTTGGGTCGTTTTTTCTTGAATGTCACCCAGTAAAATGTTCCTATTTAATGTTAAATTAAAATTAAAGTACTTGTGATTTACCCAACATTTTCTAACATTTTATCTGGTTTTGTGAAGAAGGAAAAAAAACATTTCCCTTTACAAAAGGTCCACCTGCATCAACTGCCATGACTTATATAAATTATTTCAACTATAGTAGGCTAGTATTTTATCAAAGATTTGCAGTAACACTAAATAGAAAACATAGAAAACCATTTTTACCAATGCAGTTTGTGCAACAGAAGCTGACATTTTTTAAAATCAACTTGCATTGCCAGTAAAACCAATCATATCGTTTTTACTGGTTGAAGAGCACAGCAAATGTTTTTATTCAAAAATGTGTAAAATTTTTTTTTACTGTTTTACTGTGATGACTGTAGCCAAAAAGCAAGACCAAAACAAGAAAACTGTAATTGAAAACGTGTTTATTTCAGTTTCTGTCTCCACGGTTTATGACCTGGGTCTCTCCTTCTTGCCTTTGTAAAGTGCCAGCAGAGACACGTTGGCCACTTTGACGACCTTGAAACGAACTCCAGGAATGTCTCCCACGGCATGACCCTTACGACCGAATCCGGCCACCAGAACCTCGTCGTTCTCCTGCAGAACCAGAACCACAGGGAGGATGTTAGAGACGGCAGAACTCAACAACAAAAGTATTATAAATAAATCCACGCATTTAAAAGCTTCCACTTAGGAATGGGAAATAAAAACCGGAACATTTTGTCAAACTGCACACACTGAAGCTGTTTACCTCGATGAAGTTGAGACAACCGTCATTAGGGACGAAGGCCGTGATCTTCTTGCCGTTCTTGATGAGCTGGACTCTCACACACTTCCTGATGGCAGAGTTGGGCTGCTTGGCCTCGACACCGCTGCACAAAAACACAGAAATCTAATCAGCTACAAAGCAAATGAACCAGAGCACGAGCTGTGACAATCTTTAATTTTAATTATTCATAAGGCAAATTAATATTTCAAAATTAAAATTTTCTGTACTTTCCAGAGCTCTTATTATACGAAGCATCAGGTACAGAGTTTAATTTCCTGTGTGACAGCAACATTTACCTCCTGGAGAATGAAACAAGTTAATCTCGCCTGGCTGTACTCACACTTTCTCCAGGACGATGCCCTTGGCGTGAGAGGCTCCTCCGAAGGGGTTGGCCTTCAGGGCCGTCCCCAGGTGAGCCTTCTTGTACTGTTTGTCATGCCATTTCTGCTCACGCCGGTGATTGCGGAGCTTCCTGGCGGTACGCAGACCACGACACTTTCCTAAAGAGAAAGATATGTTGCATTACTTTGCTTTCATCTCTGGCATCCGTTCTGTCATTATCCGACTCACAACCATCAACATCATGCATCCATCTTTTATTGCCCATCATCACTACTCTAAACCTTAAAGATGACTAATTTACTTGTATATTAGAAACAAACCAAGCTGTTATTGTTTTTAAATACCAATAATGTCACAATAGGCAAAAAAAAGCACATTTGATACATGCTTTTTCTAGTCCAAACCTTTATTAAAAAATAAACTTAAGTAGACAGAATACAAATGTATATTTATAGCACCACAAATTTTTAAGTTGTTTAAAAATTGTCAATGTTTGTGATTTTAGGCTAAATTTTCACGTTTTAATGCAAACAGAAGAACAAAAATTACCCCAGGCTTTTGATTAAGTTACAAATGGCAGTGTTACAGTATTTAAGTAATTCATTATGCCAATTTGTATTTCTGACACAAACATGGTGGATTAAATGTTTTGCTACACTATCTACTGCTTTGGACAGTAACATTTCCAAATAGTTTTGTCATGCTATCTTAGTTCAGGTCACTAGAGGAACATACATTACGAGTCAAACAAAAAAAAAAGTTTACATCTACATAAATCTCACAAAATAGCATCAATATGTTAAAAAGTACAAGTATTAATCAATACAGAAAACAGTTTTTACAGAGAACTACAACATGGAAACCGTACCAACAACGGATATCTCCAAAATATTAACTTTCCAGAAACGATCCATTTAAAAGCTTTTGATGTTACCTGGATAGTCTACATAATCATACGCTAATTTCAGCCTGTTAGTAATATTAACGTTAAAAATTAATCAGCAATAAGATCAAATTGCCGACCAGCAACTAGCAGCAGAGCTACATTATGGCGGCTCCACGTTGCGGAGAGACGCCGCCGTATAAACCTCTTTTTTCTCGTTCACTTTAGCATTTTACTGAACTAAACACACAAGAAACACCTCAGAAGACGTTCACATAAAACGTCGATATAAAAAATTGGTATAACTGAGACATAAACTGAATATTTTTAATGAAAACTGAGCCTTACCCATGATTGCAGAAGCGAGTCAGGGATTGGAAAGGAAGAACCCAGCATGCACCGCGGCAATGTGTAGTTGGAGGACCCCATCTGCGTGCGACTACAGAGTGCCTGAGTAAAATTAAGCCGTTTCAGAAATTTTAAAACGATGTTTTATTTATCCCTTAAAAGATGTCATGATATTTTGTGCAATTTTTCTTTAAAGCTCTTGTTGAGATAAATAAGTAAATTAGTATAGTTCATAAGCCAGAGGATATTTGTTTTAAAAAGATTTTGTAGTTGTCGTAGTTAGCCCAGAATGTCATTCTCTAGAGGGGGACCTAAAAATTAAAAATTATCACTTTATTAAATTAATTAATAAAATTTTTTGGATTATTAGCAACCCATTTTTGTATTTTTCCAGTAGGCGGCATTATGTGTTTGTTTATGTGAAGTATCAGCGCATTTAATCAATCATAACTTGCTAAATACTAAATAGACTTTCACGCTTTTTTTTATTTATTTTTTTACTGGAAACCTTATTCAAACAGCTATCATAGCTACATTTACAAGGAAATGTCTTTTAAAAGTATTTTTGAATTGGACTGATACATGTTAACATATGTAAATATTTCTAGTGGGAAAATCAGCATAGAATATAATGACATTGATTTATGATGGGCATTTTACAAATATGGCCATATGGCCTTTAATTTTTCTGCCACCTCTTCATTGCAGTCACATCTCACTTGAAGTAATATTTAACCCTCAAGTAGCCACGATTACACTGGTCACAGATTATGATGGCTAGAATAATTAGTGACCTTACTGTACAGGCCTGTAATTAATGCTAGCGCTTAAAACAAAATTAAAAACTAAAATTAAATTATTATTTTTAGGTTTCTTGTACATATTTACTGGTGATGATTTTTTTGACGTGGAAGTTGCTGTCCTCAGTAATGTATCTGCTGGTATAAAACTGTCCAAATGTGGAAACCATAACTGTTTAACCAGAGGGTGAGACTCCCTCCACCTGCCCTGGTCTCTCCTGGTTGGCTGACTCCTGAGTCCATCACCGGGGCTTACAGGCGATGGGCTGATTTAAGTAGATTAGGTTGTGCTGGGATGGAAAGGGAATATTTACTGGCATCACTCTCTGGTCAGAACAGCAATGGCTTCTCTGTGGAAACATTTCTGCATCCTCGTCCTTCATCTGCATTCATCTTCCTCATTCCACCAGCGACCTGCCAGCAGGTACGTCAGGAAGAAACAAACCAACACTGAGGCTCAGGCTTTCTAAACCTCAATAGTCTCTGATCTTTGACTCTTGGCACCTTCATTTATGGATTTGTTGCTCTGTTTCTCTGCTTAATTTGATGTGTTTTTAACTTCATTTAAAGCATGTTTTTATTTCTACTTTATTTGAGATAAAATAGGGAGTCATGTAATCTTTAAATACCTGTTTTTGACTTACATGGTAGCCATGGTTTCAACATCCAGTTGGTAATGAACATTTATACCTTTTGTTGGTTAAGTTTCAAGTCTTGGTTACATTTTTGAAAGCACCAAGCAGCTTCTCCATAAAACTGAATATTCTTATCCATAAAGAGAAAATGTCACGCCCACTGAACTAATGTTTATTAATATAATCTGATAATTAACAACTGGACACCAGTTTCATAAACAGTTCAAATTGATTCTGAAATCCTCTAAATCAGCTCAAAATGGATGTTCTGAAAACCTTGTCTTTAGTTTACCTGACTACTTCTTTAACAAACTATGAAGTTTAATTTAATTATTGCATAATAACTTACATCCCTTCTTTATTTGTAGCATGTTTTTCTGTTGTGAGAACACCAATAAAAGAAAAAATTAGTAATAAATCCTGCAGAGGATCCAACATGTAAGGAAAATGTTTATTTATAATGTTTGAACTGTTCCGAATTTTTATGTTTGAAACAATATTTAGTTAGATATTTAGAGCCAAATCATCACAAAAACAGGTTAATGGTAACCATTAAAATCTTGTGTTTATTATTTTGTAATAATATTTCTGCTTTGAAAGATTTTTGAAGCTTAGAGCTTTTTTCCTTGTATTAATAATAAGACATTGCTTCTTTAACTACTGCAGTCAGTGAACACTTAAACACTTAAACTTAAAAATGTTGTGCTTTTTACGTTCTGTTTGTTGATGTTTTCTCACATTTCCCTAGAAGTAGCGCAGACCAGCACAGCAGATCTGACCTTTCACCCCCAAAAACTGATTTTCTTTGTTTACTTTGAAAGTCAATTGGCTAAACTTTTAGATTCAGTTTATGGCATCACAGAATCTCCTAAAATAATCGTGCAGCCAAAGTCTTGCCTCAACACAGATCCGTTTATCTATTTTATTTGTTATCTAATGTATAAATTCAGAAAAACTTACTTTTGAAAAAATAATTCATGATTAATTGATTTTAAAAACTGATTTATATGTTGAAAGAAATTAAAACTTGCCTTCATGCAACAGAATGATAAAATGTTTGAAAGTGTAATTCAACCTGAGTTTTAATATTAATAAGAGTTTGTTTGTTTTCTAGTTTCCTAATTGAATCTAAAAAAACAACAGAACAGTGATAGAAGTAAATAAAACAAAGAAAAGTTAAGATTTATAAGAACTATTCAGAATCTCATATTTAATTAAATAGTAGGGAAAATAAATGAGCTTTTAACAGATATTGAAATGATTCTCACTAAATGCTCAGATTTGTTTCTGCTTTGGACGCTTTGCTACATTTGTCTGATATCTGTGTGACGTTCTGCTCGTTTTCTCTTCAAACCTTTAACTTGATCAGCATCATTTGGTGGCATTTTGTTTATGTGCAGCTCAGCTCCAGAGCTTTGCAGGGGCAGACAAGAGACCCAGTAGGTCGTACTGTGCATTAATTTGAATTTCATGATGATAAAATAGTAAAAAACAATATATCTGTTTCTAATTTTAACAGCTTTCTGCTGTCAAAGAGAGATTTGTTTCTATGAAAAACTCACCATAAACTGACACAGAAACAGTAAAATCAAACAATATGCTGTTTGTTTCAGCATCTTTTAACCTTTTCTACATCATTTACTTTCATTATCAAAGCTGCTGCAGAAATTAACTAATTTCTGTTTAAAGAGAACCTTTGCTTTCATTAATTTCCTCTATTATAACAAATGATTTAGGAGTAGAAATGTTGAAATAATTTTTTGTTTCTGTTTTCACCTTGTTGAGTTAGACTCCACTTATCTCAGGTCTACAGAGACCCTGAGCCTCTGTGCATTATTCTGCATCCAGCTCACTGACACATATTTGATCCTGTTTCTTGTTTAATCCTCTTTGTTCCTCCTGCCTCTTAGCCGCCTGCTTGCTTTTCACCAACAGGCCTATAAGCTCATTTCTGCTTAACTCGCCGTCTTTGTCTACATTTGGGTCATCCGACCCACTTTACTGACAAAACCAGTGACCCAAAGATTAATGCAAGAATACATGTGACATCATGATGTTTTAAACTGACCGGCTTTAGTTTTATGGCTGAAAATGTCTAGAACAGGATGGAAGAAAAAGCTTTTAAAATCATTCAAACACAGGCAGAGGTGGGTAGTAAGTAGTTACATTTACTGTAAAAATGTAATTTTAGCAGAATTTATACTACGTTATACTTTTTAATTTTACTTCAGTAATTTTATTATGTAGTGTCTCTACTTTGAGTAAAATTTCTTCACACTGAATGAAAAACAAACCAGAAATTGACCAGACACAGACACACACCTGCAGTTTTTGTTAAAGTTTCATCAGTTTTTTTATTGAGAGAAACAGATTTGGAAACATTTCCTTTTGCCTGATTTTGTTATTTTTTTTGTTACTTATTTGAATTATTGTCATTTTGGTCCTTAAAATACTGAAATTTCCACGTAACTTTATATTTTGGTCCATATGATGATGTAATGTTTAAATATTAAATGATTGATAATTTGATCTGCTAATCAGTACCTGTGTTAGACTTTTTACCAAATACTATTTTACTCTTGAGTAATTTCTTGGATGAATCCTTTTTACTTTTACTTGAGTAAAAATATGTTGAGGTGGTGCTACTCTTACTGGAGTATTTATCTACTCTGCCTCCTCTGATTACAGGAAAATAAAGAGAAAAAGTTAAGTTATAATAAAAACACTGGAAGACATTGTACAGTGCAAGCACATTTTAACACAAATAGCTAAAATATGAAGAAACTGAGGTGATCATATAATCTCTGGGTTCTTAAAAACTCTCCTCTTTGTTTGATTCTGCTTCAGGGAATACGTGTTAAAAAGCATTTTTAGTTTTTAGTTGTAAGCTGTTTTAAGTTTAACCAGGTTAATTAAACATGCTTGCATGTAACAGACCATGTTTTGGTCTGACGTTCCCTGAAACCAGGATGAAAACGTTGCTTTATGTCTGCTGACGTGTACACAAGCAGATGCTTCAGATGTTACTTTAAGGATTAAGACGACGTGAAATCCCCCACTGGAAGAGAGCCACTTTCTTTCTGTATAATCTGCAGAAACCCATTAATTGCATCATTATATAATCGCTGCAGTCCCTCAATCTGCTGGCTGCTGCCCTGACCCGATGCACCACACTAGATCACATAAATCTTGTTTTGGTTGCAGGGATTTGGTCAATCAGCCTGGATTTGACCGCTCTATTGTCTGTCTATTTTTCTGACTGAGACACATAATTCATCCGTTCATCCTCTGAGAATATAAATTACATTTATTGCTGCATGAAGTTGGACAGATGGAGGAACTGATTAACAGAAGCCATCTTAATATTGGAACAGAGATTATTGGTTATTGCTGTTTGTATCTGGATGTTAGAGTTGGATCTTGGAGTAAAGTTTAAATGTGATCCAGTTTCAACTTAGTAAACCAGTTTGATTCACATCAATGTTAGATTTACCATCAAACAAATTGTTTAGTTTTGCAACTTTTATTACATTTTACATGGATTTTGAGGTTGACCATTGTCTTTCCATGTTGTGATTCTGATGTCCATGTAATTCTCTATTAGTTTATACAGAGAAACTCCTGGTGTACCTATTCTTGTTGTGCTTAACAACCCAGAACAGGAACATTTAGTTTATTACTTCATTCAGCCCACAACAGGAATTAGAACAAACTTAAAATTTAGAGAAACTATTCATCTTTTCTATTGGTTCATCTAGAGAAACCGCTCATTACCTTAGATCAACATTTAGCTTTAAACATTTAATATTGGAGCAAAACCCAGAGAAACTCCTGTTAGTTTACAAATTAGTACCATCTACCTTATAGAGTCAAACACAGAGAACCAACATCTAGTTTTATCAGAACAAGAATCCAGAGAAACTAGTTAATAAATTACTTATTCTTCTTAAACATGGAGAATCAATATGTAGTTTTATACTTTTGCTTTTCTTTTCTATTAGTTTATCCAGAGAACAACATACCAGACAAAAAATGAAGCTGCAACGCAAACAACTAGCTGCCATGTAGTTATACAATAAAGGCAAAGCAAGAAAACAAACATTCATTAGTTATTTATTATATAGACTCATTAGATTCCTCCATTTGGTGATGCAAACTGTAGTTTCACTAGAAAATTTAAATTTTGAATATGTGATGTATTTATATTTAATTTTAACTTTTTCAATAAAATACATATTAACTAACAGATGTGGGTAAAGCACCCAGAAACTGCACTGAGGTGACAGTAGAACTACTTAAATATATTTTTACTCAAGTAAAAGTAAAAAGTAGCCATCCAAGAAATTACTCAACTAAGAGTGAAGAAGTACTTGGTAAAAAGTAACTGATCAGTTATCGATCACTTCATGTTTAAATATTTCATCATTGGACAAACCAACATATAAAGTTAAGTGGAAATTTCAGTATTTTAAGGACCAAAATGACAATAATTCATATAAGTAACAAAAAAAAATCACAAAATCACACTAATGTTAATTAACTTTATGACACGAGTTGTAATAATCAGGCAAAATAAAATGTTTCCAAATCAGTTTCTTTAAATATAAAACTCATAAAACTTTAACAAAAACTGCAGGTGTGTCTGTGTTTGGTGGATCTTTGGTTAAAACATGTTTGTTTTCATTCAGTTGGTAGAAAATCCAGAAATTTTACTCAAGTAAAAGTAAAAAGTGCAGCGTAGTAAAAATATTCCTAAAAGTATTTTTTCCAAAACAGTTTCTTAAGTAAATGTACTTGAGTAGATTCTACCTACTAACCAACTCTGCTACATTTCACCTTTTCCAGTCAGAAACAGGTCTGACATGCCAGAGATTGTATAAGACACTAGATCAACTGAAGAGTTATAACCTGCCAAAAAATGTAAATAATAATTATAAACTTGTTAGTTTTGGGTCATCAGACCTGCAGCATCAATCAGTTCAGCAGAACCTGAAGGAGATTTCTTCCCTCTGATCAGCAGAGAGGAGGAAATGTTTTAAACAAAGAGTTATTATTTTCTTCATGAAATCAGAGACAGGACTTGGCGTGTTGCTGGAAAAACGTCGATTCTGCTTGAATCCCTGATTTCAGACTCAGATTGTGCCAGTTTGAAAGAGAGGAAACTAAAAGATTAATCAGATCTCCTGTTTCGAGTTAAGCTGATTTCAGTATTAGATTCTGGTCCATTATTTTCTACTTTAGGTATTTGTTTGGAAAGTGGGTCAGAGCCGCTCCTCTCTGCAGCAGCAGCACATCTTTCCCTGCGCCAGGCTGACCACCAAGTGTTGGTTTTAAACCAGCGGGTCACCAGCCGGGTCACTGGGCCCACATGCTCTCCTCACGGGTTAAACTGGAGGCACTTTGCAAATATCACTTTTCTGTTACCAAAGCTGCTTCATAGAAGAATCCACTGCCCGTCTCTGACTGTCCAGGATAATTATTATGGATTACTGTGAGGTCACTTACAGTAAAAACAAAGATACGATTTCCTGCAATGTCCTGAATCATTAAACTTTACTGTGGTTTTTTCTGGGTTATTTTCTCCTCCTGGGTGAAAAACAAAGTCTGTAAGGGAGTAAATACTTTTTTATAGCACCGTGTTTACTGACTCATGTAATAAATTAGAATATTAAGCAAAAGTCAATTTATTTCAGGAACTTTATCACAAAATTAAACATTATATGAAGTTTTTAATTCCCTTAATTTTATGATTTTCTGCTTAAAGTCAATTAAAACATGATAATTAAAAATATGACATCAGATCAATAAAAAAAATACTTGGCTAAAATGCTTTTATCAAAGCAGTGTAGCTTTGATAAAAAATATGTTTAATATCAGTTTTAAGGTTATAAATTTTCAAAACGTACTTTGAATCTGACAAATAAACTTCATTAAATCTAATTTACTGAATAAATTAGAATATTCAATCAATATGAATATGTAGATCATTTTTACTAAACTATTTACTTTTCTTATTTTTTTCTAACAAACTGCTAATTATAGGCAGGTCGTTATACATTTTAGTAAAATTGACTAATTTTGTCAAGCTTTTAAAAGAGTTATTACATTTAATATTTGCTGATTAATTTTAACCAGAAACATTAAGATTAAAGACAAGTTTCAGCGTAAAAACCTGTAATTAGATGAAGTCAAAGTGTTTATAAGAACTCATTAAGATTATGCAGAAATCATAACCAAACGTTGTTGGTAATTCTCTATGTAATTTCTGTTTACAGCTCAGCATCTGTAATCAGAGGTAAGTTATGAAGTTATTCATCTGGACATTTAAATAGAATCAAATGAATAAATGTGTGAATCTGAAATGTGCAACAATTTTATTAGGAAATGCTTTTGCCAAGAAATGTAATAATATGGGTGTGATGTTGTCAGAACTGCAAAAATAAACTAAATTAGCTTTAAAACATACAAGGGTAGAATAAATGTGTGAACAAAGGAGAAAATATTTTAATGTTAAATACATAAAGTTCTTTGTGAAATCTGAATAATTAAAATTTTTTCTTATCTAGATGAAGGAAGCAAAACGACGATGAGGAATGAAGAAAACTTGTTTTTCACTGGGGAACCGGAGGTGAGTTTAACAGCAACAATCAGTTCAGGTTAATTAAAAGACGCCAATTCACAACATGTGTCATCATAATGCACTTCATAAAACAAAGAAAAAAGTCAAATTAATTCAGTAATTAAAAAAATCCCTAATTACATCTGAGGAGGGTAGAGAAGCCAAGTAAAAGTAGCACTACTTCAATAAACTTATAAAAGTAAAAGTAAAAAGTATCTGGTCAAGAAATTACTCAAGTAAAAAAGTATTTGATAAAAAGTTTACTCAAGTACTGAGTAACTGCTCAAATGATCAATCATTAATTATTTAAAAATTTAATCATCAGATGGATCAAAATATAAAGTGAAATGAAAATTTTAGTATTTTACGGTCCAGAATGACAATAATTCATATAAACAACAGAAAAACCGAAATCAGACGAAACATTGTTTTCCAAATCAGTTTCTTTCAATAAAAAACTTTGAAACTTTACCAGAAACTGCAGGTCTGTGTCTGGAGGATTTCAGGTTAAAACATGTTTGTTTTTCATTCAGTGGGTAGAAAATCCAGAAATTTTACTCAAGAGTAGAAATACTTTATAATAAATTTACTCATAGTAGTAAAAAAAAATACTCCTAAAAGTCATTTTTTTTAAAGTTACTCTAGTAAATGTAACTGAGTAAATGTAAGTAGTTACTGTCTGACTCTGTCTCCTGCAGAAACCTCGCGCTTCACAGAGAAAGTTGCTCCAAACAGCAGGAGCTGCCCCTGCTTTCTCTCCTCTCAAGGTGACTGACACAATAATAAAATACTAATAAAATTGCGTCTCCTCACACAGTTTGAGGATTTTTTTAATGTTCTTATTGTTTCCATGCTGCAGGTGCTGTCCAACGGAGAGCCGTGTATTTTGTTCCAGGCGAGGAAACTTTCTCTGCGCTTTGAGAAGCAGAGACCTGTGGACCTGACAGAGCTCACCTTCTCTCCTCAGAAGCTTGTCGACACGAGGGAGTCGCTCTGCCAGCAGGACAGAGCCACGTACGTTCACAAATCTGACGCAAACACACCAGGACAACATCATGTCAGACACTCTGGGCAAAAACCAATGTTAGTAACAGTCTAAAGGATAGCCGAAAGCCAAAAATCAATCAAGTACAACACATTTCAGTGCTTTACATCATAAAAACACAAAAACATAAAAACATCATACAGATTTCAGAAACCAGGAAGAAACCTTCATCAAATCATCAATAAACATCAAATATGTTGCAGTGACTATGGACTGAAAGCTCTAAATAGACGGGTTTTATCCTTTATTTAAAGGAACTCGCTGTAAAAATAGCATTTTTGTAAAAAAAAACAAAAAAACAAAAAACAAAGATCTGATCATGTTTTTTTCTTTAACTCCTTGTATCTGTGTGTCTTCTTCAGGCTGGTCATGAGGTTTGGAGATGTGGAGGATTTGAGAGGCTTATCAATCAGGTTAGTCTGTCTGATAATCAGCAACACTAAATAATAACCTATTATTAGTTTTAAATTACTGTGGAAATCTGATGTTAAAAACAACACATCTCCATCTTTAATGTGACATATATCACATTTGCAACATGTACTTTTTTTTAGCTAACGTCACAGTTTGTAGAAATGTTACAAAAGATCTTTATTGTAAAACTCTATCAGTCAATAGAACGATAATTCAACAGTATTATACATATAACGTGGTAAACACATACAATAATGTAGTGACGTCTCAGAAACTCCTTTAATTACAGATGGCTGCATCCTGGGTGCACAAAGCAGCACAATCACAGATCCTTCCTCCCAACAGCCCTAGACTTCATAACTATCGCTGGTCACAACAAACTCCATAAGTTGTTTACATTTGTGGTATTGTTTACACAGGTTTCTATTTTCTTGTTTTTTTCAATGATGTATAATAAGCACGGTTTGTGTATTTGCAGGCTTATATTAGCCTTTCATTTTGCTGCAGTTACACCTTCATTTCACAGCTTAGAGAGAATAAAGGATCTTTCTATCTATTCTATTCTGCAACAGATATTTCTGTGCATAAAATATAAAAATGATACAATTGAATCCTGCAGGATTGATAGAGGCTTTGAGAAAGAGCTTCTCTTTATCTCAATATTTCATCAGAATATGCGCACAGAAGAAATAATTCATTTTCTTTTCTCCTCTTTTTATGTATAATTTAATTATAAATCCACTGATTAAGCACCAAGTAATGCTTCCAGTGAGAAATGACTGATTTGGACGTGCAGATCAGTGTGGATAGTGTGATTTGATTGGCAAAGAGCTGTCATGTCCATACTCAGCCACCAGAGGGCGACGTTTATGTAGCTGTATTAGATTGCATTATTTTGCATGAAGAGTGGAAATATGCCCGTTTGCAGCCTCCAGGTCCCTGCTTTCTGTAACTCAGCAGCTTTCAATAAGATATAATTTGTATTTTTAAAATAAAATCCCCTTCCTTTGCTTTCTATATAGGATATCTTGCTGCTCTCCCTGTTTCCGATGTTTAATAGAGAAGTCTCTCTGATTTATTTATGAGTGTTGCAGTAGATAACCCATGATGGGGTTAGTTTTTTCTGAATACATTTTTCTTTCTCCAGATTTCAGCTCTCCAACACATTTTACGAGTCCTCAGGTCAGTGGTGGTTCTCCGTGGACCAGGTCTCTGTTTCATACAACACTTCTGAGGAGGTTGTTTTCAACGCCACGGATGTTTACGCTCCGGCCTCCTCCTCCTACCGCTGCCTCCATGTCAGCAGTCTGCAGAGATACAGCGGTCTGTTACTGCCGAGCACTGAGCATGCACAGCGCTGGGCCATCACCTTCATCGACTTCCAGGTACCAAATAATGTATGGGGCCCCTGACCCCTCTCCCCATCCATCTGCTGGAGGGCAAAAAGCTTTTGGTTGACGGTTATTATCAGTGGTTAGCTGTTAAACTATCATTACAATGTCCTAAATCTTTAATGTACCCCTGATATGCAAAAGAAAAAGGGACGCAGTGCTTTGCTACTAATTGCTAACATTATGACAACTATAACAAGATCAGGAAAAAGTTTCAATAAAGACAAAAATGGGGAGGAAAGTAGATCAATTATTCTTGCTTGATTTTGACAACCCTAACATGTAGATGCGGTGTATGTTTAAAACCATTAAAAGGCGACCCAAACACCAACTCTGACAGATCATCAGTAGAGCAGGCGTTAGCTAATTAGCTTCAACTAGCTATGTTAGCTTAGCTAATAGTAGCCGTAGCTAATCTACCACAGTGATCACTTATTAATAGTCCCAAAATAAACATCAAGCCTAAAGACTTAAAACTGTAACGACTGAATGTTCTGTTCTTTGAGTTGGAAATGTTTGAGTGTTTTTTGGTGATGAATTATTGTCAGTTACCATGGCAACGAGTCTGCCCGTAATGTAGCCGTCAGAGAATAGCGGGGAATAAAAGTAGCTTTGAGTTGTTCTTTAATGGTTTTTCAGTTATTTTCCCTTTGCCGTGGCCCACAGCCCTAAAATTCATCTCCAGGTTTCATTTTGTTAATGAAGTTGTTCTACCGTAGCAGCGCGGCTATGAACGGCAAGAAAAATCGTCTTTTTGCCCTCCAGCGCGAAATTCCCGGATGTAAACAACAACTTGCAAGGGGTCCATTATGTCTGTTGAACTGAATTAAATCAACTTTAATAAATGGGTATTGATATGTTTAGATCCAAGCATTCAACATCAGTGGAGGGAGGTTTTCTCCTGCCAGCGACTGCACCACCGTCCTGACCCCGGCCATCCTGATGGGCCTCATCACCTCCCTGATCCTGCTGCTGGTTCTGGCCTACGCCCTGCACATGGTTGTCCACCTGAAACACATCGAGCACGACGACCAAAAGCCTGACATCTACTTCCCTCAGAGCCCGGAGCAGCTGGACCACTGCTGCGAAGAAAGCTCCACCGAGAAGAACGTGATGTAGGACAAAAAGAACGTTCCTGAAACAGACAGAGCTGTGATGACCCACGGAGTAATGTGCTTTCTGCTCAGGATTTCATTTTTAAGGAAATCATTTTATTAATTATCTTTGTAACATATTTAATAAAAATATTAATGAGAAAAAAATATGTCTCTTTCTTAAATGTGCTTTTCCAAGTGTTAGTTGCAACAACAAATTGTTTAGGTTTCACTTTAACAATAGAAAACAGCATGTTGGGGTTTTCCGTCCGGATACTCCTGCTTCCTGCATACAGGTCAAAAGCATTAATGTGAAACCAGCAGGTTACTATAATTATTAGGCACTTTATGATCTGAGCAGAGATAAATGTTTATGACAGCCTAACTTTGGAATGACAAACATATTAATCATGTGTGAGGCAGCAGGTTTTAACAGGAAGCTCCGCACCTAACTTCTTCTACTGAACTGAAGCAGGAAACAGTTTGTGAACGTTGTTTCCTGGAGACTCCCGGATGATCAGATTCACCGTCAGACCATACCAGCATCTTCCTTTGTTACTGAAGTTATTTTACCGTGGCAGCGTACGAACGGCAAGAAAAATTGTCTTTTTGCCCTCTGGTTGATGAGTCCAGCTGCAGGAGGGAAAAGTGGAAACCTCCAACTCTGTTGCTTCAAGCTGCTCTCACTGAAGGTGAGTTGGACCAAAACACTCAGAGTCACTTTGAGGGAAGTTAGTAGAGGAGGGATGGAGCCGAGACTGACTGGACCTTCTGTGTTTTCAGCTTCACTCAGAGACAAAATGGCTTCCAGGTTAGAGGAGGATCTCTGCTGTCCGGTCTGTCAGGACGTCTTTACGGATCCGGTTGTTCTGTCATGTAGCCACAGCTTCTGTAAGGAGTGTCTGA
>NW_015112990.1:277220-277492 GCF_001443285.1 Poecilia latipinna
CCAGTGTGTCTCATCTGCAGAGATTCAAAAAGACACATCAACCACAGATTCAGACCAATCCGGGAAGCTGCTCAAGATCACAGAGAGAATCTGGAAACATCTCTGGAGCCTTTAAAGAAGAAGCTGGAGCTCAGGAAGAAAGTTAAAAATAAGTTTGATCAGACAGCAGAACACCTGGAGGTCCAGGCCCGACACACAGAGAGGCAGATTAGGGAGCAGTTTAAGAAGCTTCATCAGTTTCTAGCAGAGGAAGAGGAGGCCAGGCTGGCTGC
>NW_015112990.1:280572-316831 GCF_001443285.1 Poecilia latipinna
AACATCTGGAGCAACATGAAGGACATGGTGATCTACACTCCTCTGGTTCTGGACCCAAACACGACTCATCCAAACCTCCTTCTGTCTGAAGATCTGACCAGTTTGACTCCAGGAGAGAAACAGCAGCTTCCTGATAATCCAGAGAGATTTGATTACTTTTGTTCTGTCCTGAGCTCTGAGGGTTTTAACTCAGGGAACCACAGCTGGGATGTTGATGTTGGAGACAGTGATTACTGGGAACTTGGAGTATTAGCAGAGTCTGAGCAGAGGAAGGGGGACCTTCAGTCTGGATGTATGGCCATATGGTTCTGTGAAAATGAAAACTATACATGGTCTCCAGCACCAACTCTCCAGTTTCTCTTAGTCCAGAAGAAACTCCAGAGGATCAGAGTGAATCTGGACTGGGATGGAGGAAAGCTGTCGTTCTCTGATCTGGATACTAACACACACATACACACCTTCACACACACCTTCACTGACAAGATGCTTCCTTACTTCTGCATTCTAGGTCAAGCAAAACTCTTACCGATGAAGATCTCAGTGATCAAACAGCAGCTCTGATAAACTGATCTCAGTGTTTCTTGGTGTAAAACCTTTATTCTTTTAACACAGTTGTTAATTTTACTTATTTGGATTTAATACTTTAGCTGAAACTCTGAGACTTTGGTTCAATTCTTCACTTCATGTTTTTCATGATACTAGACTCAAACTTTATTTCTGAGTTAATATTCACAGATAACATCTGGATCCATTGGGTTTAAGTTGTTAGAAATTATTTCTGGAAATATGCGTCTCCCTTTCTCTCATGATGAGCCGGGTTCTACAGAATCCAGACCTGAATGTTTAATGTTTGTGATTTTCTATTAAATCTGGAATATGACTTCTGCACAATATAAAGGACAATAATGAAGTTTGAGCTTTCCCTCAATAGTCATTCTGTATGTAAACTTCTGGGCTTGAAGACATTTATATGTAAATTTCTGACAGATTCTTTCATTATTGTGACATTTAGCAAATAGGAATAATTTTGGTGATTCTAAACTAAAACAAGAGGAGTTTAGTCTGATTTAATGTGGATATGTCTTTTTATTGGGGTGTATGTAAACTTCTGGGTGAGTGGATCTTGGAGGGAAACAATAAAAGCTATGAGATTATGAGAAATACACTTTATCTAAAATAATGTATGCTTCAAGTAAACATGGAAGTTTGTGTTTTTTAACAAAGATGTATCTAGAAATTAAAATAAAGCAACAAATTATCTTTATGGTTGTAAAAATATAACTTTTTATGACTTAGTCACATATAACAGTAAAGTGGTGAAACCCTCAATCAATAAATCATAAATAAAAGCTGATTTGTTTTCATAAACCAGGAGAAGTTTCTTCATGTCTGATCTGTCAGTTTTTAACAAACGTTTCTTTTCAGTGGAGGCGCTGATCCGGGTCGGTTTCAGCAGTGATGTCTGTTTGTTTCAGTAAATGGACGCCCAACATTATTCATGGAGCGAAACCGGCCATCGACTCCAGGCTCCAACTAGAACAAGCAGGAAAGAAAGAGGCTGTATTGACCAGATCTTTGCTCTGTAAAACTTCTTAGAAAGCTGCTCTGTTAGAGTCCATCGGACCAAAATCCTCTGGAAGATTCTTCAGTACTCTGGGATTTCACCTGAGATAATTACAGTCATATAAATCTAATATGAATATTCTGAGTGCAGTGTCCTGATGGACAACACTCACTGAATGGTTCCCTGTTCAGTCTGGGGTGAGACAGGGGGCATCATCTCCCCCATCCTCTCCCTGCTTACAATAGACTGGATCGCAGTTTGGATCCCAAAGGATTTCCAGCTGTCTTTAAGATCCAAAATGAATCTGTTAGCCTCTTTAGTTCTGACCATATCTGATAGGATTGTGGTCATTCATTACATTCATGCAGAGGAAGTATTTGATGAGTCCTCCACTGAAACTCTATAGACTTTGTGCCGATTGTGTTGAGGAGGTTCAGACTTCTGCAGAGATGGATCATCTGCCGTTTAATGGGCTTTAAACGGTTCTGTAGGTTTATCTTCAACCATTCTGTTTGGTTCTTGATTAATATTCTGTTCCTCTTTGAGTTTATTTAGACATATTGAGTAAAAAACAGCACATCTGGACTAACAGTGATCATGAACAAGTTTCTTTGACAGCTGAGTTTGTCTAATTAATCCCGAATGATGTTCATGTTTACAGATTTCAGTCAGAACCAACAACTGCAGCACTGAATGTGGTTCACTCTACTGTCTTTATTTCAGAGATCTGGCCTCCGCTCTGATCTGTGCAGAGAAAAAAAAACTTAATCAGTGAGTTTTACAACATCCTAAAGGCTGAATTCTAGACTTTGGAGTGAAACACGCTTCAGTTGGAGCTTAATTAAAGCAGGAAACAGTTTGTGATCGTTGGTTCCTGCAGAGAGACTCCCAGACGATCAGATTCACCTTCAGACCAAACTAGCAGCTTCCTCTGAGTGAGTCCAGCTGCAGGAGAGAAAAGTGGAAACCTCCAACTCTGCTGCTTCAAGCTGCTCACACTGGAGGTGAGTTGGACCAAAACACTCAGAGTCACTTTGAGGGAAGTTAGTAGAGGAGGGATGGAGCCGAGACTGACTGGACCTTCTGTGTTTTCAGCTTCACTCAGAGACAAAATGGCTTCCAGGTTAGAGGAGGATCTCTGCTGTCCGGTCTGTCAGGACGTCTTTACGGATCCGGTTGTTCTGTCATGTAGCCACAGCTTCTGTAATGAATGTCTGAAGAGCTGGTGGAGAGAGAAACCATCAAGAGAGTGTCCAGTTTGTAAGAGCGCACTTCCATGGCAACACACAACCAGGTGACCTCAAAGAGATGAGAAGATGATTAAAACAAGTAAATAAATCAAGTTACTTCCCCAAACACAATACATTTACCCAAATAAATTAGAATATATAAAGTACACAAAAAACAGCACCTGTTAGGGAGGGGTAAATCCCTCACATGGTTATTAATTTAGGTTTTTCTTATTTTGGCACTCTGTCAACCTCAGGTTTCACATAATAATGATTCTTAGTATCATTTTCCGACCCTCGGGGGGGGCTCCGGACCCCTACTTTTTATGTCTAGTTTCCTATGCAAATGTCTTATTACACTTTAATGAAGACAAATTAATTTACAACAATCTTTTCAGAAAGATATGAGCTTGTTTTCAGTCAATAATTACTTAATATTTATCATTTAACTATTTATTACCATGTTCTGCATTTGTTTACAAATAAAACAAACACGAACAATTCACATTCAACATTATGCAATATAAAACTTTTGCTTGGGAGCTATTCTTCTATTACACCTTTGTCCCATCCAGTTTGTCCAGTTCTTTCTTTGTCTTTCGTCGCTGTCTTTTGTTTTGAATAGTGTTCATTTTGTCCACTGTTATTCTATTTGTGTTAGTTGTAGTCTCAGAGAATATGTAAGTTTTTCTATAATGTAGACTTCTTAATTACTACTTAATATTGATGAAAAAGTGCTAGTTCCGATGGGAGATTATTTTTCCAATGTTATATGGGAAATAAGATAGGAGGACTGATTTTTTTAGGCAGATCTGATACTGTTGCAGTAATCAATGCAACTAAAGATAAACGTAAGACATGACCCTCGCCATGAAGGTCACGTTAAAAAATTAATTACTTGCATGTCTGTTTCAGTCTAATTTATTGAGACAATAAATTATATTATTGTCTCAATATATATTTTTTGTATATTGCCATATTTGTATACAACAATATACAAATATATGGCAATTTGTATATTAACAAATTGCCATATGTTATTATACTTTTGGCCAGTGGAGGTGCTATTGGACGAATGGAGCTATCTGAAAAACACTGACATACAGAAGAAGTAGCTCGTTAAGTTTTTAAATACCGTCTTTTGCTAGTATTAATGCTTATCTTTATATGCGCATTTTTGTTTTAGAACTTATGTGTTTATGTTTTAAACACTTTAGTGGAGGTTAATTTAAATTGCTCATTTATTGGGCGTTTAGCATCGGGCTAACCTGCTAGCTTTGTCTGCTTCGGTTAGTTCTTCTTCTGCTGCTGATATTTTGGGGTAATTTCCTCTTCCATCCTCCGAGGGCTTCATGTTGAAGCACCTGTCCGCTGCCTGCGCTTTGCTCCCCCGCTGTCTCCTCGCTTCCTCTCCGCGTACCTTTAGCAGAGCCAGCCGCCTTCTCGGTCGGATGGAGGCGGCCGTGGTGCGGTGCCTTCCCGGGGAGCCGAAGCTCACTATCTCCTTCCTCCTGGAGGACAGTCAAAAACACATGCTGCGGGACCAGAACGAGGCGCTGGGGAAGGTCCTGACTCGGATCTCCAACTCAATCGCCAAGAACCAAACAAAGGCGAAAAAGTCAAAGAAGAAGAGGGATCAGCAGCCAAGCGAGGCTGCGGAAACCGCCGTGGTGAAGCTGTTCTTCAGGGGGGACGAGGTTCCCGACACGCTGCCAAACTGCGAGGCTTGGCAGGACGGAGCGGTGCTGCAGGTGGGAGAAGTTAAATACAATGTTCAGAGGAACGCTCCCACTTTCACCACAGCTGAGCTCCCAGTGTCCCTCATGGCAGGCTTTCCAGTCTGCCCCAAGCTGCAGGTGGAGTTTGGGAACCTCCAGGACTGCGAGTTTGTGTGGTTCAAAGAAGCAAATTCAAGGTAACTGTGGATTGTTGTTTATTTCACAACAGTATTGTTTAAAAGACTGGGTCCGGTTTAATCTATTCATTAAAGCGGCCAGGGGAGCACTTTTGGCCCTTGAAATGATTTTGTTTGGCTGCAGAGTACAAGTCAATAATGGTAACTATTTGGCCACTGAAATAGAATAAACGTCCGATTTTCTCTTAATAAGGCAACAGCCCGAAGCTCTTTTATGTTTTGGATGCTTAACAATATGCAAGCTTCAGAAAAGTTGAGTTTATCGTTGAAAGGTAGAAAAGTTGTCATAGGCCTGGACACAACTGCCATGGGCCTGTCACAATAACACATTTTGTTGGACTATAAACTGTCCCAGAAGTTATTGCACTAAACATTAATGTTGATTTGAGATCATTTACAAGCAATATTAAAAACATTGCTTTCAAAGATCAGTAAACTCAAAAATCAATAATGAACTAATGAACATTTAACACTGAAACTGGAAGACATTTTAAATAAATAAAACAACAAATGAAATTAATTATGAAGTCTGTATGAACAAAACTGTCCTTCAAAAGATGTCTAGTTGAGATCAAAGCACCAAACTGAACATTTTTATCATCCAGTTTTTGGTAGAAAGAGAGAAGAGGAAAATGCTAAATCATACAGATGGGAATTTTTCTAGCTCATTTTAATTGACCATGCAATTAATCGATTTATTGATAATTGTGACAAGCCTACGCCCAACACTGGAACTGTTTATAAACAAAATTTTAATTCTCATATCCTGACCCAAATACTCATTGCTACAAGGAATGATTTAAATAAAAGCCACTTTTTAAAAACTTTCCACTTTTTCAGAAAAGAAAGTAGACAAATAAAAATCTGATTTGAAAAAATAAGAGATGGAGCGAGCGTATGTTTTCTACACTGACGTTCCTTCCTCCGGGGGGTGAGGGGGGGCGCCGATTTATGTTTTCGCATCCACCTGAATAATGTGCAGTTGCGCCACTGCTACAGATGTCAACATCCCTTAGAAGAAAAGGAAAATCCACACATTTTATTGCTGAATATTTGCATATTTATTAGATTTGTAACCTAAAAATGGAAAGAAAATTGTTTCTTTCAGCACAAGAACACATTTTCTATATTATATATTTATCAAAAATTAAAATAAGTATTTTTTCTTAAAGATCATGTATTATCTTTTGATTGTAAAGGTTGCAGATGCTTTGACTAGACCGTCTGTGTTGTTGTTGTTGAATCGTCTTCTGTCCCTCATGTTTGTTTCTAACTTCAGTCCTAAAGACTCTCCGGCTCCAGAAGGCGGATGGACGCAGGTCGGATGCGAGCGAGTCCTCGTCCCGTCCAATCAGGACATCGGCTGCAGGCTCAAGCTGCGCTGCACTCCCAAAGATGGCAGCCGCACCGGCCAGGCCAAAGAACTGGTCTCTGTGGCAACTGTGGAGGCAGGGCCGGGCGTGTGCACGTTTGACAACCGCCACGCGTACACGTTGAGGGCCGCGGCGTGGCCCGCGCTCAGGGTGGTGTCCTACAACATCCTGGCCGACATCTACGCCCAAACGGATCTGTCCAAGACGGTGCTGTACCCCTACTGCGCCCCCTACGCCCTGCAGCTGGACTACCGGCAGAACCTGGTCAAGAAGGAGCTGGCGGGCTACAACGCTGACATCATCTGCCTGCAGGAAGTGGATAAAGGTGACTGCAGCTCCAAAACTGAAGATTCACCAGTTCATTAAACATTACAATCCCCAAGGAGTTGGTCCACTTTCAATTAAACACTAGAAAAGGAGAGTTTACTAAACACAAGAACGATGAGATTTCTGTTTAATAAGGCTTGTAGTTTGATGTCATAATTCTTTCTTTCTCTTTGTTTCCTTCTGTCTGTGTTTCTTTCGTGTCTTTCTGTGTTTGCTGGTTTAATTTTTTTCTCGTTTCTTTCATTCTTTGTTTTTCTTTCTTTATTTGTTTCTTTTATTTCATTATTTTTCTTTCATTCTTTGTTTCTTGTTTCTTTCTTTCTTTTTGTTCCTCATCTGTTTTCTGTTTATTTGTTTGATCGTTTCTTTTATTTCATTCATAGCTTTGTTTCTTTCTTTCTTTCTTTTTCTCTTTCTTGTGTGAACGGGCTCCATCCATCCATCCAGTTATTTTATAACGTTTCCACCATTTTTGCAGGTTTTTTAAAGTATACTGAAATTTTTCCTTTGCCTTAGATTCAAAATGAACTTTTTATTAAATGTATTTATACCTTATTTTTGCGTAAAGAAGGCTGTGACCTCTGACCTCTCTGTGTTCATAATATGCTGGTCTTGTTAGGTTCTACCTTTTAGTTCTATAGTTTTCCTGAATTTTGATTTATTTTATGAGATCAGCAAAAACAAGTTGTTGCACAGGATAATTTAAATCTTGGGGAATAGCTTGATGTTGTTGCTCGATTTTAAAATAAATGTAAATTTACAAATGAATTATTTTATAAAGCTTCTTCAAAAAACTAGCATCTACAAACTTATTTGTCCAGATTGAAGCTTTTGATATAAAAATATAGCAATTTAGATATTTCTGGATGGAATTTAGTGAGTGTAAAAAAAATAATTTTTCCAGTTTCAAACATTTGACCAAAACATTTATATTAACAGCTTCAATATAAAGTTTTTAATAGATATTAAGTCTTAATGTTCTGGACTCTTCAGGCGTGTTTGTGGACAGTCTGACTCCGGCGCTGGATGCTTTCGGTCTGGACGGCGTTTTCAGGCTCAAAGAGAAGCAGCATGAAGGACTGGCTACGTTCTACCGCAGGTTAGTCCAGAAGAAACTGTAATTTAATCCCATTAAAGGTTATTTTTCATGCATTTGGATTAGCTTCAAAACCCAGTTTCAGTATTTCTTCTCTTATTAACTGGATTCATGTGGAAAAATGCTCGGTCCAGTTTATCTTTTGATTTTTATTAAACATCCAACTGGGCCAGAGGTAGGGCCGGGTGATATGCCTTAAAAATAACGTATCGGGGATTTTCAGACCAGATTTGATTTTAATAAATTTTATAGCTTTATTTTCTTAAAAAAAAAGAAAAAAAGAAAAGAAAAGAAATTATAATGGAGTTATTGGTAATGGAGCCAGTAGAATCTGTTTGTGTTCAGTCTGGTTGTTCTCACTACTGCCCCCTGCTGAGCTGCATGCTAATAACACCCTGCTGTTTTTCAGGTCAAAGTTTCGCCTGCTCAGCAGTCATGACATCATGCTGAGCGAGGCCCTGACCTCTGACCCCTTACACTCTGAGCTGCTGGAGAAGCTTTCTGCGAACAGCGACCTGAAGGACAGGATCCTGAAGAGGTCCACATCACTGCAGGTACAGCTAGAAACTGGCTGCTCATGCAGTCGGCATGTCTTTTTGTGACAGATGCGTCATAAAATTACTGCTTTTGCAGCACCTTTTTTTCAAAAAGTTGCATTTTTTCTTCAAGCTTTGTTTTTGTCATAATGTGGTCTTACAAAAAAAGGTTAATTTCCTCATAACGTTCCCAAAAAAGATTTAACAAAGTTAATATTTAAAGTGCAAATAACTTTGTCAAGCACCTCCTAGGCCTGGTTGATGAATCAATTTTATCCATTTAAGCAATTTTTTTTTTTTTTTTTAGAATTAAATTTTTGGAAAATTTAGATTTTTTTCCGCCAATGCTCTCCTTAGGTTTTCAAAGTGCAGTGATGTCATCACGCCCAGGGCGGCCATCTTGTTTGACAGCCATGTTTTACAGATTCTACAGATTCAATGATAACTCGTATTACAAGGAGACAGTGGTAGAAAATGAAAAACTCCAATGCAAAAAAATTATTATCCAAGCCTTTTCTTATTGAAACAACATTTTTCTTGCAATTTTAAAATGTTTTTTCTGGCCTGTCATGAAAACAAATTTTGCTGGATGATAAATTGTCCCAGAAGTTATTGCAATAAACAATAATATTGTTGTTTTGAGACCATTTTCAAGTAATATGATGGTAACGGTACAATAATGCAAGAACACTTTCTCAAAGATCAATAAACTTTAAATTCTGATGAACATTTAATACTGGAAGACATATTAAATATCCAAAATAAACAAAACAACAAATAAAATGAATTATTAAATCTCTGTAAACAAAATTGTCTTTCATAATAAGGATTAGTTCAGATTAAAGCATCAAATTAAAGCATCAGATTGAAGAGAAAATCAATAGAAATGGAAATTATTGATTTATTGCGCCAGCCCTAAGCAGTACTTTAATGTTTTGTGGTTGTGAGTTTCAGTCATGCTTTGCTAAACATCGCTGTTCGTTGCCTGATGACTGGTGAAAATGTCAGTCCAAGCAACATTTGTGAGTGATGAGTGAATTTAGCTGTGATTGCAGCTTCCTGCGGGGACTGGATGTGAGCTCACTGACTGCTGGGCGGTTGTAGTCAGCTTTCATGTCCTCTGCAGGTCTCTGTGCTCGAAGACCTGGCTAACCCAGAGAGGAAGGTGTGTGTGGCCAACACTCACCTGTACTGGCATCCAAAAGGTAACAATTATTTTACTTATCGATTATTCTGATGAGTAATTGGATTTTAAAAATGGGCACATTCTGCAGATTTTATACATTTAAGCCTTTTTATGCAATATTAGAAATACATTAAAAGATCCAAGTAAATATAAATAAGAAAATAAACATTATTTATATCATTTGTAGCAAAGGACACCAACAGATGACACCTTCAGCTCCTTCTGCTTGATTTAACATCAGCACAGTGTGCAGCTGATTTGTTCATATATTTATTTTTATCAATAATTAGGTAGTAAAAGGTGTTTAATGTGATTTTGTGCTGAATTTGAACCAGATGAGGCTAAAACTGACACTAGAGGAGTTTTGTAAAGAACATAGTTGCAGACATTGTTTTTTTTATCTTAAATGCAAAATAGATTTATTTTTTTGTACAGTTTTGAGTTAATTAACCTTTAAACTGAACCTGATTTCATGCTGAAGGCGGAAATGTTCGCCTGGTCCAGATGGGCGTAGCTCTGCAGCACCTGAGCCAGGTGATTGCTGACGTTGCACCTGGAGCACCACTGGTCTTCTGTGGTGACCTCAACTCCACTCCAGACTCAGGTAACAGGTCAAAGGTCAGGTTGCTCCATGTCTGGTCACCAGAGGCTGAACTGATCTGCTGGCTGATCTCGTGTCTCCAGGTGTGGTCCAGCTGCTCAGCGAGGCGGCGGTTCCTCCGCAGCACGCGGATTGGAGCAGCTCGGGTCCAGAGGAGTCCTGCTGCATGGCGCTGAGCTCCACCTTCCCGCCGCTGCAGAGCGCCTGCGGGCAGCCGGCCTACACCAACTACGTGGGAGGATTCCATGGCTGCCTGGACTACATCTTCATCCAGCCGCAGAGCATGCAGGTAGCTTCATGCTTTTCCTTGTTCCATGATGATTATTTTTACCTTTACCTGAACCTGACCTGATTATTTTTGCAGGTGGAGCAAGTGATTCCTCTGCCCAGCCACCAGGAGGTCACCACCCACAAGGCTCTGCCCAGCGTGGCTCACCCCTCCGACCACATCGCGCTGGTTTGCGACCTCCTATGGAACTCGTGACCTCTGACCTTTTCATTAAGATGCTTTAACTTCCTCCTGCAGATGAACACGACGCTGCCTTTGAGAGACGTTGCTTCCCCAGAGATCTGTTGGACTCATGAAGATGTGGTTCAGTTCATTTTGCAGTTATTTAATTGTCAGCACTGATATTCAGCGCTCAGTTTTAATTAAAAGCACTAGGAAGATTATTTTACTTCGCAGCAGTTCCAACAGACTGAGTTACTGTTATCACTTCTGGACAGAATTAAAAGGAAACATTAAGATATTGTTTATCATGAGATTATTATTATTTTTATTATTATTATTAATGATGCCTAATGCTGTTGCTCTGTGAAGTTCAGATTAGGGCTGGGCGATAAGTCAATGTTATCAATTAATCAGATTTTGAAGTTAAAATTTTGGGAAAATCTGGATTTTTTTCTTACCAATGCGATCTTTGGGTTTCCTTAGTTCAGAGTGATGGCGGCCATATTGCATGTTTTACAGCTCTATTACAAAGTATTACAGTCAAGATATGATTTTTTATTTTTAATTATGAAAATAGTTTTACAAGCATGCAGTCGTACAACAATAGTCAGTATAATGCAAAAATAAGGTAGTAATTTTATGACAACTCCAACATGAAAAATTTAAATTTAAATTGGGAATGTTGAGCATCTTGTGGAGTTATACTTTGGTTTAAGTTTTACAAATAATTAATAAAAAAAAATACTGCTAATGCGTTAAATAATAGTTTAAATTATTTTTTCGATCTGAGCAGCTCATGTCCGATTCTGAAAACTCTAGCCAAACTTTTTTCTCATTAAAAACTTTTTTTCTTGTTCATTTTTATATGTTTTTCTGATAAAATTGCATTTTTATTCTGCTAGCCTGGTCCTAATATGCCATCATTCAACTCACTGAAACGATGATAGAAACAAAACACTGTTTAGAAATACTTTCTCTCCTGTGTAATTAATTAAGAAAAAATAGATTAAAATCAGATCTGGTATGAAAGAAACTGATTTCATTTTTAAGCCATATTGCCCAGCCCTGGAACAGATTGACATTCAGCTCAAACTCCTAAATCTTCATTTTTATGTTTCCTTAACTCCTTAAGAAGCAGCTACACTGTTGGAACCACAAAAACAATGTTTAATTGGGAATTAATGCTATGAACCATCACAAAGTGGCATGACTGCACAGAGGAAGGAAAACTATGTTTTTCTTCAAATACTTTTGCGATGAACTGTAAATGGGAATTAATGTCCTTATATTGTAACTCAGAATAAACTGCTGAAGTCTCTGGTTGATGTGCGAATTGATTGGAACGAAATGAAAAACCAAAATCTGTTCATTCCCTGCAGGGAAACACAAAGACGCCATGATGGATTCATACTATCATTTGGGTAGTTCAGTTATATCTTTATTTCATTTACCTTCTTAATTTGAATGTTTATTTCTTTATTGACCTGCTGGGTACACATTAACACAACTTTTTAAACCATAAATATATGAATGTAATGCAGATAAATAATAATATAAAGAATATTTGTAAAGCGTAACCGTGGCGACAGTGTATTGTTTTTGCAACTGGGAGCAGCTGTTTAGTTTCTGAAAGGTTCAAGTTATACCTGAACTACGACCCCAAATCACAGTCAAGAAGAAAAGAACCAAAGTTCAAACCATCATCTTATCCCCTACTCCAACATCTCTCTGCCTGGCATCCTAACTATCCAACCATGCAAAGACTAAATAAGAGCAGCAAAAGCAAACTAAGTGAAATAGCAGTGTTTACCAACAACTGATGCCATCATCCAGGACATGTTGCTGTGTTATATCATCTCTGCTGCCCAGAAACTGAATTGTTGGCATGAAGCTGTCATGCAGAAATTATCTTTAGTCAGAGGCCTACTCAGATTCATTGCCAGATTGACTGCTACTGGAGATCCTTCCTGCTCTCAACATCACCACCCACAACAACTCTTTGAAGATACTTGGATGGTCAGAAGTACCACTACGTTTAATTTCCTTTCGGGATAGATAAGGTTTTATGTCGTGTTTTATAAAGTTTGAATTAAATTCTGTCTTTTAGTTTCGCAGCCTGAACGCAATCCTTTCTGGGACACATTAAACGGCAAACTACTGACTGATTTAACGCACAGTCATCTGATCTAAAATGATTTTACAGCCAGAATACAACAGTCAGGTCGGTCAGGATTATTGTGACGCTCTGTTTCAGCTGTAGTAAAGTTACACTTCGCCTTTAATTTTCCCTTCTCGCCACGCTGTTTTTCTCTGATTGGTCAGAAGGGTGAAAGAGGCGGGTTTAAGTTGTTTGGGACATACCACAATTTGTCATTAAATGGAAATTTAAAAAAGTCTAAATAAAAATGATCGAATAGTTGCGACACGCGGAAACTAGATTCCTGTTTATTTGCCTTAAAACAATAATATATTTATTTATAGAGTTAAAAAATTGTTTAATTTTGGACAAATGGTTAAGTTTAACATCCCTGACTCGGCAACAGAAGTAAAGGATGGCCACCAAGTTAGTCAGAATAACGCATAAGAACCGGAAACGATATGACCTGACTTGTAGATTTTTTCCAATACATTTTAGATTAATGTAAAACGAAGCAGTGGTGCGTAGTATCCGTTATAAATTATACATGTTGACAACAAATCTCAAATTTGCATATTTAATAAAGATGGTTAGCGGACTTCAACAGATATTTTTCCGGAACTTACCTTACTTTTAAAGTTCTCACCGGATGCTGAATGTGTAACCCCCGACTGTTTGAACGCAACTCTGCTGAACCGGAAGCCAAACAAGGTATTCGGGTTTGAGGAATGTTACGTGTCATTTTCAGAGTTTCAGTCATTCAGAAATCTCCTGAAGTGCTTCAGTAGTTAAACCCCTGTAAGTTTTTTTATCCTCTTAACTTATTCACACACAATTAGATGCTTAGGAGACTGTATTAACCGGCAGCTAGGCCTCGGTTTGTGGTCTTTTCATGTAGATAAATTGAGCTAAACTAGCTAATCTGAGTTCAAACACCATAAAATGTGAGTTCATATAAGTCTTAAAATCTTTTATTTTATTTTATTTAATATCGGATAAACCGTAAACATAAAAGTTTCATAGTTTAATCTCCACTGTTTATGATTAATTATCTGTGTTTGCTGAAACTGTTAAATTAGTTTCTGGTGTTGTGCAGAAATTAGTGTCCAGTTTGTTTCGGGTTGTTGTTAGGCTTTAAATATTGTTCATCTACGATTTAAAATATGTTGCACATCCATTAGCTCTGTTTTATAAAACCGAAACGATAATTAAAGCCAAATATCGTCTTAAAATATATTAGTTATAAACCATAAAATTACTTTAAGGGGGGAAGCAATCCATGAAGACCATTAAACGTTCTGGTCATTAAAGTTCTGCCTGTTTTTATATAAGTGTAAATTAAGGATTTATCAAGAACAACTGCAAAAAAGAATGAAGATTCTACAAATCCTTACAAATAGTGTTTTACCTTTATTAAGTTGAGCCATTTTTTTTATTATTATTTAAAAGAGCTTTTGTGTCATTTATACATCACAAGTTTATTTTAAGTGGAACTTCGCTGACGGATCTCTGACATGATCTGATGAAACTGTCACACTTTGAGTCAGCAACATTTACTAAAACAGATCCTGATAAATAGATTAAATCATGACACTCGAGGTCCCACTTTAGCCATGAATGTCTTCATCAACTGGGAAACATCCTACTTAAAATAATTTTGATATTTATATTTTTATTATTAATTTAAGAAACCTTAAAGGCTGTTTAGGAAAGTTTTAAAACATTTTTGTGGAGAACCATGTTTTTGTGCCAACCCATCCTCACCCTGAAGTATCCTCATACTTCAGGTGTTCAGATCAGTTTTGTAGCATTTCTATTTTCAAAATTATATTTCTATAAGCTGCTGCTTTGAACAGCCAGAATTTATTTTTAGTTTTTAGTCTGGTATCCTGCTTCAACAGATCACATGTTTAGAGATCAGAGCAATGATGCAAATATATTTGAAGAGTTTTAATTATAACATTTACCATTTCAGACAAATATTTCCTTATTCTGGTTAAAATAAAAAGCAACAAAATGTTTGTCTTAGATTTTCTTAGATTGTCTTAGTTGTTAAAAGCAGTTATTTATATTAGAAGTCATCAACTGACATGATTAAAATATATTATAATTTTATTTGTTATGGATGTCTTTTTATCTGTTTCAGCAAAGTTCAGTCCAGTTTCTGCATCCCACCTGCAGCAGTTATTCTGTAAATGTTGCTAACTTTATTATTATTTATTAATTAGTTGGAGAAACGCATCATAATGATAAGCAGCAATTTAATTGGAAAATAATTAATCCTACCCAGAGGTGAGGAGATTAGCCAAAACTTGCACTCACATAAGAGAAGCATCACTTCAGCATATTTTTACTCAAGTAAAAGTAAAAAGTAACTGACCAAGAAATTACTCAAGTAAGAGTAAAAGTGTTTGGCTAACTGAGTAACTGATGAAAACAATCATTTATTTTTTAAAAATTACATATTTACCGAAGTATAAAGTTAAGTGGAATTTTGATATTTTAAGGACCAGAATGATAATAATTCATGTAAGTAAAAAATAGTTTTTCCAAATCAGTTTCTTTCAATATAAAACTTATGAACTTTAACAGAAACTTTGTCTGTCTGGTGGATTTTTGGTTAAAACATGTTTGTTTTTCATTCAGTGGGTTGAAAATCCAGAAATTTTGCTCATGAGTAAAAATACTTCATAATAAAATTACGCAAGTAAAAGTAAAAAGTTCAGCGTAGTAAACATATACATGAAAGTACATTTTGTTTTTCAAAACAGTTGATGTATTTGAGTAAATGTAACTATTTAGCTCTGATCCTGTCATTTGAGCTTGTGAAGGTTTTAAAATCATATTTGTAACGTTCCTCTCCTCCGCAGGCTGCGCCGCGCTGTTGATGAACTCTTTCCTCCTCTGCTTCCTGCTGCTGACGACTGAAGGATGAAGGCTTTGATTCTGGTTGGGGGCTACGGGACCCGGCTGCGGCCGCTCACCCTGAGCGTCCCCAAACCGCTGGTGGAGTTCTGCAACAAGCCCATCCTGCTGCACCAGGTGGAGGCGCTGGTCAAGGTGAGGAGGAGCTGCGCCGAGTCTGCTGACGGGTTCATGATGACCCTTATTGATCGGTCGCCGTGTTCCTGCGTCTCTGTGCGTGTTTGCAGGCCGGCGTGAACCACGTCGTTCTGGCTGTCAGCTACATGTCGGAGCTGCTGGAGAGGGAGATGAGAGTCCAGGAGCAGAGAGTGAGAACATTAACCAACATGCAGAGACTGCAGCCCAAACAGGGCTGGAACGATTTATCACGATTGATTCATTATTAAAATAATAATTTAGCAATAAATCACCCGACTGAAAACTTTTATTGTCTAGTTTTTGGTAGAAAGAGAGAAAAGACAAAACGTTAAATCATACAAAAGGAAATTATTAAGTTTGTTTTAGTTGTTAATGTGATTTATTGCTTTTTGTGTCAGACACCCAGAGCGGTATTAAAGCCCTAGTTTTAAAAATGTAGAAATATTTTGCTTTTTAAATGAAAAAACATTTTTTGTGTGTAAATGAAGAGTTTTAGCTTCATCTGGTTCAAATTCTGTAAAGAAAATCTGCTGTTAAAGTATCCAGTTGATTGGCTCTGACTTGTTGACTTAAAATAACATATTTTACATGACAATGAAATAAAAATAACAAAATCTGTTTTTATAAACATTTGAATCTTTGTTGTTCTGTCTGCTGCGTCCTGATTTTTATTTCTGTTTCTGTTTCTTTGCTCAGCTCGGGATCCAGATCTCTCTGTCTCATGAGAAGGAGCCTCTGGGAACCGGTCAGTACTAATAACTTGTCTAAGCATTTTAAATGGACGCAGTTGAACAAAAATACTTTACTGAAGGGGAAATTTCTAATTTGCTGACAAATTGTTCCATTCAAAGTGTTAACTATTAACAAATACAAATATTTATGTACACAAGCCTGATACAAGTAAGTTTAAAATAAAGTAAATAAATAAAAAGAATGTAAGTGGAAATATGCTAATCTGTAAAGAAATCTGCATGAGTCCAGAATAATCTGAGACACTTCAAGTTTAGATTCCAGAATATGTACAAGAGGTTATATTATCAGATGAAATGTTGGTTTAAATTTATTTTCTTTATATACAACTGTTTATTCTTTTATTATTATTCTATATTATGCTTTGTGCAATAAACTCAAACTGATAACCAAATGTAAATCCAAAAACTCTCAGATGATCTGTACCTGGAATGTTTTCACTCCTGTTATTAATTGAAAATGTAGCCGATTGTTATTATTTATTCACTTGAAGTAAATTTCATCCACTTGTTAATCCGCTGGGAGAAACATAATCCTTGTTTCTGATATAATTTTGGTTCTGTAAAAGAGTATTATTTCTTTTTACTCACTTTGAAAGGTGACTAGATTTTATTTTAGGCTATCAGAGTAAAGGGGTTTGAACATAAATGCCTGCCGCACTTTTCAGATGTGGACCAACAGAAAAGATTTGAAGACAAAGAGTAGATTTTACCTCACCTTTTAGTTTTGCATGACTTTTTGTTAATGCATCACAGAAAACTTCAGTAGAATTAACTGAAGTTGGTTCCGTCTGCATGATGCTGCAGTTAAACTCATTTTTAGGTTAAAAACTTTACGGTTCCTCCAAATGCTTCATATTTCGACTCTAGAAGAATCTGCTGGTCTGCAGGAATTCAGCAAAGATTTATATCAAACAAAAGTTCAGTAAGATGCATTTTGTTCCCACATCCCCCTTAAACATCTCCATCTGAGTTAATCCTGCAGATTATCCTCGTCTCAGTCTCTGATTCCGTTGTTTCTGCTCGTTGGCAGCCGGGCCGCTGGCGCTGGCCCGAGAGCTGCTGAACGTCGACAACGAGCCGTTCTTCGTCCTGAACTCGGACGTCATCTGTGATTTCCCGTTCAAAGATCTGCTGCAGTTCCACCGCAGCCACGGCCAGGAGGGAACCATCGTGGTGAGAAACCGTCAGAAATGGGTTCAGTGACCCGAAACCAGGCTGGGAAACATCCAGCACAAGTCACATGAGGTTCAGGAAACGGTCAGGAATCAGTGGGGAAATTAGTTCAGAATGTTTCAGGTTGTAGCAACCTGTTGGATTTAAATCTAAGCTTTAAAAGTGGTAATAGTTTAAGACGTGTTGTAAAATTTAATGTAATTTCTTCCTTTTGTTTGTGCAGCAGATTATAAGACCATGTTTATTGTTAATAATCAAAAATATAAACTCATAATATTATTAAATTTTATTTATAAAATAGGGATATTTGAAGTAAAATGTGTTTATTAATACTGCAGAATTTATAAATTCATTTAAGTTAAAATCAGATTTTAGAGGGAAAAATACTGAAGCATTTATTTATAATCACTTTAGTGTTTATAAATATACACATTTTATTTATAAATTATGTCTATTTTATAAATACTACAGGTTAACTGTAGTGTTGTTACCCTGCTTTGAAGCTGCAGGGAAACTAAATAATGTGTTTATTATTACATCATAAGTGCAAAGTTTAGCAGTTTTGCATTTATTTCTAAAGGAAGCAGATTTGCACATAAGCTAAAAACAAAGAAGGAAACTGAGAAATAAAATCAAAACAGATTTTAGAGAAAAATTTGAAATTTAGATATTTTTACTTTACTCTTCTGACTAGATTTGGACCTTAATGTGCATTTTTACCCAAAAACAGAAAAAACAGAAAAAAAACAACATTTAGGTTTGGTTTGGTTAAATAAAAACAGATAAAGATAGAAGAATGAAGCTTCTCTCTTTGTCATGATCTCTGATCTGAAAATGTTGAACCCAGACGAATGAAAATGTGAAACGTTTGTGTGAAGGTGACGCGGGTGGAGGAGCCGTCGAAGTACGGCGTCGTTGTTTACGAGTCGGAGAGCGGCAGAATCCAGCGCTTCGTCGAGAAGCCGCAGGTCTTCGTCTCCAACAAGATCAACGCCGGCATGTACATCTTCAATCCCAGCATGCTCAGCAGGATACAGGTGATTATTTACACCATGAAAAAGAGAAGTGATTCCCACAGAGACTCTGAAACCCCAAGAAGCTGCTTCCTGCTGAGCTTAGAGAGTTATTAACTTTTCTAGCAGAAAGATGAATCTTGTTTCAGTGAATAATTCAGGGTTTTCTTGTAAAATTGAACTTGAATGTTTTCTGGTTTATCTGCTGTGATGCGTTTGTGTGCAGCTCAGACCAACGTCTATTGAGAAGGAAATATTTCCTGTCATGGCGAGAGAGGGGCATCTGTACGCCATGGAGCTGCAGGGTAAATATCTACTACACTTTATTTCAGATTTAATGCCATTTTTTTCTGTTTTATTTTCTTTTATGTTGTAATTTTTTCCTTCCTCTTTTTTCTTTTTTTTCCTGTCATTTTTTGTTAAAAAAAAAAAAAAAAATCTGTTTTCTTTTTTTGTTTTTACTTAAAATAAAATCTACATCTGCAAAAGGTAACAGGAAGACTTTATATGAAGGAAGGTGCATAAGAAATATTACTGTCATGAACATGAAGGATTCTTCATGAATGTTTATGAATGTTATGAAGTTTCATTTGGTGAATAATATTTCTAATGCAAAATCGCATAAAAGTGTCATTATTTATAGAATAATGGAAAGTTGACACTTTTAATGGACATTTAATGCAATTAAAGTTACCTGAAAATATTACTTTCTTTTTTCAAGAAGGAAATATGAAAGCTGTGGTTTAGTTTGTCATTCAGGAGGAAAACTGAAACCTCCTTTCCTGCTGCTGTAGCGTCAGAGTAAGAGGAAATATTTCTGGAAAAATGACTCGATGTGATTTTTGCAGCTCACAGCTCCACCAGACGTAAGTGTTTGGATCTTTTCTCACATCCAAACTTCTGTAGATCTGGAGAGGAAATGACTGCAGACAGATTGGAATATTTGAGTTTGAAAAGACAAAAATGTGCTAGAAAATGATCAAACATTTTCTTGAATTTCTGAATTTGAAAACTTACTTGAAAAAAAAATTTGCTTAATCTCAGGATTGTTTTTGAAAACATTTTGAAATTTTCAAGTTTGAAAAGTCCAAAATTTGCTTTTTGACTTTACAATCTCAGAGATTTCCATGTTTGTTTGTTTTTTTCAAGAAAATGTCTGAATTTTTCTAGCAAATTTTTGACTTTTCACACTCAAATATTCCAAGTTGTGGCTCATCTGCAGATCAGCTGCCCTGATGCTGGAGCTTTTCTGCATCCTCTCTCCTCCCTCTAGCCGAGCGGATCAACTAGCCCAGCAGACACGTCTCCCTCCCAGTAGACAGACCAGTGCTTCCAGTCTCTCTTTTACTGTAATCACAGTTTTCACCCTGAAGTTACCAGTCCTTAGTGATGTGTTGCCTCATTTATTTGGGATAAAATCAAAATTTTACCAGGCATTTAGGTCTAATTTCTCATGTAAATATGCTTGTAATAAGACAAAAGTCACTTGTAAGTAACTCTTCAGCAATATATGAAAGTTTGCTTTAAGTAAATAATTCCTTAATATTAATGAAAATTACTGGATCCACTGGCAGATTATTTTTTTCATGAAATAATCTGCCAGTGGAAGTAGCACTTTTTTATGAATATTGGGGAAATATTGACATAAAACAAACCTTTATATCTTTCTGAAAAGTTACCTGCAAGCTTCTTTTGTCTTATTTAAATGTACTAAGATATTACACTATAAACCAATATTTGGTAAGATTTTGTGTTTTTGCAGTGCTGATGAGTTCGTCTAGGGCTGGGCGATACGGCTTTAAATATATAATCAGATTTGATTTCCAATTTTAATCAAGTTTCTTTTTTTCACGTTTTTGGCTAAAAAAGAAGAAATTACAAATGGGAGAAAATATTTCCAAAAACTGGCTCTTATTTCAATCCTGCCTGTTAGAGAACATTAGCGCCAGGTTATGGTCATATTTGTTTAATTACAAGAATAAAATCATAATTTTAGCAGAATAAAGATGCAATTTTACCATAAAAACATCTTAACAGTTGTTTTTTTGGGGCGTGTGGAGCTTGAATGTAGTTGTCGTGATTTTTGGTTCTTTCTTTGTTTTTCTCAATCGTTTCAAAGTCCATCTACTGATATTCATTTGATGCCAGTGTGTTAAAATATTAAGTATTTATATTAATTATTATCTGCAAAGCTTGTACCAAAGTATATCTTCACAAGATGCTCAACATTTCTCTCTTTTTTTTCTGTCAGAGTTCTCATAAAATTACTTCTTTATTTTCCTAATATAACTTTAGTTCAACTCTATAGTTGTTTTCTTGTAATATTATGACTTTATTCTCATAATTTAAAATCCCAGCCTGGCCCTAATGCTGTTATAGAGTTGATCTGAATGCAAAGTGTAAATAAACAGAGGCTGTAACAAGATGGCCGCCCTGAGCCTCCATGCAGATCGGATCATTTCTCTCATTACCGACCCGTTGGGTTTGTTGTTTGGCGCCTGCAGGGTTCTGGATGGACATCGGTCAGCCAAAAGACTTCCTCACAGGTATGTGCATGTACCTCCATTCTCTGCGACAGCACGCTCCCGAGAGGCTGCGCACCGGACCCGGTTTCCTTGGCAACGTCCTGGTGGTGAGTGCGGCTCGTCCACGAAATGAGTAATAAACAAACCACAGACGTGACGGTTAAGAGGATTACGTTCGTCTGCAGGACCCGACGGCGCAGATCGGGGAGAACTGCACCATCGGGCCGAACGTCACCATCGGCGCCGGCGTTGTGGTCGAGGACGGCGTCAGGATAAAGCGATGCACGGTGCTGAAAGGGTCCAGGGTCCGATCGCACTCCTGGCTGGAGAGCTGCATCGTCGGGTGGAGCTCCTCCGTCGGCCAGTGGGTGAGTCCCGACCAGCGCCGATAAATATGACATATTATCCTTACTAACGGAGCAACGCGATCCAAGACGCTGCATTCGGCCTAGAAAATAAAAAAAAAATTAAAAAACGAGGAAATTTCTGTGTTTGATAAGTCAAAACTTTGTTTGAAAAGCTCAGAAACTTTTAGATTGATCTCAGATATTTTCAAGAAAAAAAAATTGGAAATCTCTGAGTTTGAAAAATTGAAAATTTGCTAGAAAAAACACTCAAATTTTCAGATCAATCACAAACATGTTGAGAAACAAACATGGAAATTTCAGAGTTTTGAATATCAAAAATTTGCTAGTAAAACAACCTTGGAAATTAAAAAAAAATTTAAATGATCAATTTCTGAAACTCAGAAAATTCCTTGATTTTTTTAAATTGTTTTTTTCCACAAAATTCTTCAGAATAATTTCAAAATTTTGACTTTTCAAACTCAGAAATTTCCAAGTTTTTTTTTTAAACAAAATTTCAGATTTTTA
The DNA here is from genome assembly GCF_001443285.1 of Poecilia latipinna. NCBI lineage: Eukaryota > Metazoa > Chordata > Actinopteri > Cyprinodontiformes > Poeciliidae > Poecilia > Poecilia latipinna. The sequence goes on from NW_015112990.1 coordinate 302,386, forward strand.
TTTTCTAGCAAATATTCGACTTTTGAAACTCTGAAATATTTAAGTTGTTTATTTTCTGACATTTCTGAGATTAATCTAAAGCTTTCTGAGTTTTTTGGTGAAAATGTTTTTGTTTTTGTTTTTTGTTTTTTTCGATCCCTGATACGCCGTCATGTAACTCGGTGTCAGGCGCTGATTTCTTCTGTTTCCGGGTCGTCAGGTCCGAATGGAGAACGTGACGGTGTTGGGGGAGGACGTGATCGTAAACGACGAGCTCTACCTGAACGGCGCCAACGTCCTGCCTCATAAATCCATCAACGAGTCGGTCCCAGAGCCACGGATCATCATGTAGCGCCACCCGGAGGCGGGCGGGAGGATAACACCTCAGCTAACTCTACTAACTGAACGCCCACGTTGCCTCGGACGAACCGACAAGTGGAAGACGAACAACCAAGTTTATTTTTTTGTTTTATTTACATTTAATTTGGACTCGTTTTAGCCCTGCATGGCTGCAGCTTCCTCTAGACAGCAGGAAGTTCTTCAACGGGATGGACGTCTGTGTCCCGCTTGGAGGAAAACTGGTTTGGGTTGGTGCATTTGGTAGGAGGGTAGAGAGGATGATGGGTTTATGGGTGAACATTGCTACTTAGACTTCATGCGTTCATACTCTGTACGGCCTCTGAAGGATCAAACAGCAGCTCACTGCTGAAATCATGACTGTTAACGGTGAGAAAGTTTAAAAACTCATCAAAATGTGAATTTGTTATTTTTCTGTCAGCTGGATGAATGTAAAGAAACAGAAAATCTCACATCAGAACTCTGGAACCAACATCATGATCCTTCATTTAGATTAAAACTTATTGTTACTCAACAGATTTTCTCTCTTTTGCTTCAGAAACGAAGCAGTTTCTAACAGGATGAAGCAGATTTTCAGCAACAGTCGGTTTGTGGCATCTGGACCTCCTGAAAACTATCATGTTAATGTTTCACTTCCCCGAAGGCGGAAAAATCAGATTTATTTCAAGAAAACCAGCAGAGGAGAGGAAAAAACCTTCACTCTGTGTAAAACGTTAAATTAATGTTCAGTAGTTCCTTAATTAGGTCAAATCATTGCTTTTCAGCAGCGCCTGCTAAACAAAGTTAGTTTGTGCATAATTAAAAAAAACAGACATTTGGCTTTAAAAAAAAAATTCAGAATGTGATATTTTATGAATTATAGCTCCAAAACGTGACGTATTAATGTGGATTTAAGTGTATTACAGACGGCAGGTCTGTTTGGCACATTTCAGTTTCATGAAATTCAGGAACAAAAAATGAGTCCAATCAAACTTTGAAAGAAATATTTATTTTAAAACCTTTTTTATTTTGAGAAATATATTTTTAAAATGAATTTATTAACAAATATTCCAACAGATTAATTAGTTATTTTAAAAAAATTTATGAATTTACCTTGAAACTTGCTGTTAATGACTTCACTTATCTTGTTTTTCTTTTTCTTATTGTGCATCTCTTTATTATTCTGTTAATCCAATTCATTATTTTTTTAATTAAAATTTAAAACATTTTCTCTCCAGCAGAACGTGTTTCATTAGGAAAGAAAATCAGTTTTGGAATCCGTATCTGATTTTTAAAAATTACATGAAATATGCCAAACTGACCAGACGTACTTTAGTTAAACACATCTTAGAAAACTCATGTAGCGTTTCTAAGTTGTTGGTTTAAAGCCCAGAGAAAAACTCTGAGCTTCATGTGAAAAATGCAGCAATGTTGGAAAATTTCCTCAGTTGGATTTTTTTCTAAGCAAGAAACTGAAAACGAACAAAAACATGACAGTCGGTTTGATGTGGATGAACTTTAGGACTCGTCACCATGACCTTGTGCTTTCTTGGTGATTTTACCTCCAGTTTTTTGTTCATTTGGCTGAAAACTCAACAGAAATGTGGAAACAGTACTTAGTTCACTTCTCTGAACTCTTTAGTCAATCTAGGACTTCCTGTAGAAACTGACTGGATTATTTCAGTTAAAACTGTTCATAGGTACCAGAGCGCCTGAAAGGCGTGCTGCTTGCAGTCATTGTGAGAAATCCTGAAATGGATTGAGGCTTAAACTCTAAAATATTAAGAAAACTTCAACTTCTGATCAAGTTGAAGCATTTTCTGACGTTCCGGCTGCAGATCTTTCATCACTAAGTTGATCTTTATTAATTGTTTACCTCCGTTTATGTGCCGCCTGTCAGACAGCTGTCACTTGTTTCAGTGCAAAACAAGGAGACAGCTACGGTAAGCAGTTACTGATTATTCTGGTGTCTAAATGTGTAAAAACTGTTGGTGAAGGAAAGTGTTTTTTTTTCTTGTCATCAAGGTGTTTTTCTAAAGAAAGAAAATAAATCCACTAAATGTATTTGTATTATGTCTGTTTTTTCTGTTATTCTCAGAGCTGGTTTTGTTTATAGATGAAGCAACATGAGTATAAATAAGTTCCACATTTATTGGGGCAGGAGAAGCTAATATTTCATACTTTTTCTTTTTTTTTTTAACCTCAACCCTTTAGCCAAGTTGGCCCATGTGACAAAAAGTTTGGACACCCCTCTTTGACCCACACAGCCCAGGCCTTACTGGTTCGGCCCAGGCCTTACTGGTTCGGCCCAGGCCTTACTGGTTCGGCCCAGGCCTTACTGGTTCCCAGTAGACACCAGTCCGTTACCAGTTGATTACAGGTAAAATCCTGATAGGTAATTTATTGTTTGTCCCAATGAAAGGAAACATCTTCTCGGTGAACCTGTGGATGAAGGTGTGGATGTGTCTGTCTGAGTCTAAATCAAAGAAGGACAGCGTCCCTCCATCCCAGTCCAGCTGAACTTTGACCCTCCGCAGCTTCTTCACCGGGAGACGTTTGCTTGGTACTAGATGGGAAACGGCCGTCACGTCTCCGTTGAACAGACAAATCCCCCAGAATCCATCCCGGATTTGGCCCTTCCTCCGGACCAACTCGCTGACCACGCCCACACCCCAGTTCTGGTCCCGCCGGACCTCCACGTCCCAGCCGTGAGTCCCGGAGGTGAACCCCTCGGCGCCCAGGACGCAGTGGTGCTGGTCGAACCTCTCCGGGTTCTCGGGGAGGTTCTGCCTCGGCCCGAACGTGACGCTGGTCAGATCCGCGGAAAGAACCAGCTCTGGGTGAGCCGTGTTCGGGTCCAGGAGGACGGGCGCGTAGGAGGCCGTCTTCTTCAGCTGGGTCCAGATGTTGTAGGCCAGGTTGCCCAGGTGTTTGGCCTCGTCTATCAGCGCTCCGCGGGGAGTCTGCGGGTCGTCCAGCAGGGGGCAGTATTTAACCCTGGCTGCTGCGGCCTTGTAGTTCTGCAGGAATCTCAGGTCTGCAGCCCTCAGCTCCTCCTCTGCGGTTCTGATTGTGTCTGACAGAACTCGTATCGCTCTGTTCAGAACCTCAATCCGATCCTTCATGTCTCTACACTTCCGTTTCTGTTCGTCGCGCATCGCGGCGACCCTGGCCTCCTCTTCCTCCTCCAGCAGCCGGTGCAGCTGGTTGAAGTGATTCCTGATGAGCCTCTCCGTGTGTTTGGACTGGGTCTTAATGTGCTCTGCTGTTCCATCACAGCTTCCCTTGGCTTGCTTCAGGAGCGCCAGCTTCTTCTTCAGAGGTTTCAGGATCCTGGCGAGGTCCTCCCGGCTGTCCTGCGCCGCCTCACCGATGGGTCTAATCCTGTGGTCGCTGTGATCCTTCGCGTCCCTGCAGACGAGACAAACCGGCCGCTGATGGTCCAGGCAGAACAGCTTCAGCGTCTCTGCGTGAAGACTGCAGAGCTCCTCTGGCTCTTTCGGAGGGTTCTTCCTCCGCTCCAGGGTGAAGGTTTCACACAGGTTCTTCAAGGCCAGGTTGCAGGGCGGAGACCGGAACGAGGAGACCTCCTTACAGAGCGGGCAGGTGTCTTTCCGCCTCTCGGTCCACCATCTCTGCAGACAGGCTCTGCAGAAGCTGTGGCTGCAGGACAACACGACGGGGTCGCTGAAGATGTCGAAGCAGATTGGACAGGAGAGGTCTTTCTCTGACGGACAGGACATCGTAGCTCCAGCTTCTCTTTAAATCTGAAACACTCCACCGTGCCTGTCATGGCGCAGCTCCGGTTGTTCCTGTTCAAGCATAAATGAGGAACATCGAAACTGAGAGGGAAGTGGAAACATGAAATATCGCAGCATTTTAGTTCAGAGGAAATGCAGAGATTCAGGCAGAAAAACTTCCCAGTTCACAGGGAAGCTCTGTTTGATAAACACAAACATCACCATGGAAATGCGCTGAAGTGGCTTTTTCTGGTAAACACCTCCTGTAAGAAACATCTGGAATCAGACATTTTCTCCCTTTAAGCCCTATAAACTCCTCGTCTGACTGCTGAGATTGAAATGGGTTTGATTATCACAAAACCTGGACCAAAGTCAGTCAGTCAGTCAGTCAGTCAGTCAGTCAGTCAATCAATCAAGTTTATTCCTATAGCACACATGTGTCAAACTCAAGGCCTGCGGGCCACATGTGGCCTGCCATGTCATTTTATGTGGCCCCCCCAGCATTTTATAGGCCCATGATTGATTTAAAATAGGTTTTGAGCACGAATTTACTACAAACTACATTTCCCACAATGCATTCCGATTGTTACCAGCCAACATTACGGCTTCAGCACAAGGCATTGTGGGATGCCCCCTCCCAGACCTGGACTCCATTTACACAGACCGGGTCAAGAAGAGAGCTGGATCCATAGCGATGGATTCCAGCCACCCGGGTCACAGATTGTTTGTGCCGCTGCCATCAGGCAAGAGGTACAGGAATATACGGACTACAACAAATAGACTGAGAAACAGTTTCTTCCCCACAGCCGTCAGAGCCATTACTCCCTGCCGTCCCCCCCTCCCACACATATCATAACCTCGCAGTCACACATACATATTCCTCCCCCCCCTTTCCCCCCCCCACAACCACATTGTTCTGCACTTTGCACTGTCACATTATCTGTACTTTGCCATAACTGGACCTGCTGCTACTTCTTTGGCATGGCTGAGTGCCTTTAGTTAATTTAGTTGTATATATTGTTATTATTATTATTGTGTGTTTGCTTATTTATACTGTATATATTTGACACATGTGGCCCCCCAGCATTTTATAGGCTCATATCCTCATATCCATCAGCCGCAGTCAGATTCTAATGGGCTTTACAATGACATTTATAAAACACAAAACCAGAGAAGCACCACTGAAAAATAAAGAGATGAGACAGCTGACAGGAGTTTAACTTTATTTAGTTAAAATGTGTTTAATGTCACACAGAGAAAATACAGAATACCTTCACCTTCCAAAAGCTTGATCCCAAAATCTACCTAAACTTTAAAATGTGTATTTATTAAGGATTTATTTGCATTTCAGCATCTTTTACTGTTTAATTTAATAAATGTACATAATAAAACTGATCCTGTTTTTATTTATATATGTGTGTGTATATATACTGCTCAAAAAAATAAAGGGAACATTTCACTTTAATTTTGTGTGTGGCTCCAAATCCAGGCCTCCATTGGTTAATAAATTTGATTTCCATTGATGATTTTTGTGTGATTTTGTTGTCAGCACATTCAACTTTGTACAGAACAAAGTATTCAATGAGAATATTTCATTCATTCAGATCTAGGATGTGTTATTTGAGTGTTCCCTTTATTTTTTTGATCAGTGTATATATATAAAACATGCACCCTGCTTTCTCTGCCTGATTGTATCAGCTTAAAGTGGTTCATCAGGGCATCTTGCTGCAGGCAGTATCTTCAGTGGAGCTGCATTCTTGGTGCAAACGTAGGCAAACAGCTTCTCCGTGAAATTGTGTGTGAAGGTGTGAAGATGGTTGTTGGCATCGAGGTCAAAAAAAGAAACTTTCCCTTCCTCCCAGTCCAGTTGAACCCGGATCCTGTGGAGCTTCGTCACTGGCAGAGCTGTGCTGGGAACCGTGCAGGAGGTCGCTGCGTAGCTGCCATTGTTAAGACAGATCCCCCAGAACCCAGCCTGAATCTGTCCCTTTCTGGAGACGGACTCTGACAGGACTCCCACACCCCAGAACTCCTCGGTTTGGACCTCCACATCCCAGCTGTGCATCCCAGAGCTGAAGCCCTGGTGGCTGATGACGCAGTGGCGCTGCTCAAACCTCTCTGGGTTACCAGGAAGCTCCCGTCTTGGCCCAAACGTCACCGCTGTCAGATCCGCAGACACGCTCAGGTGCGGTTCGGCCGTGTTTGGGTCCAGAACCACCGGAAAGAAGGAGACCATGCGCTTCATCTTGGTCCAGATGTTGTAGCTCAGGTTGCCCAGATGTTTGGCCTCATCCAGCAGCGCTCCTGGGAGAGGCTGCGGCTCGTCCAGCAGGGGGCGCTGTTGGACTCTTCCCTTTGCGGCCTTGTAGTTCTGCAGCAGCAACACATCCTCAGAACATCTGAACTCTTCTTCTGCTGTTGTGACGGTTTCTGAAAGATCCTCCATGTTCTTCCTCAGAGCCTCCATGTTCTCCTTCATCACCTGCCTCTTCTGCTCCTCTTCCTCCCTCACAGCTCGGATCCTCTCCTCCTCTTCCTCCTGCAGGAACTGGTGAAGCTTGTTAATCTGCTCTTTAATCTGCCTCTCTATTCTGTCAGCCTGGGTCTTAATGTGTTCTGCAGTTTCACCACATTTTCCCTGAACCTGTCTAAACCGGGTCAGTTTTTCCTTCAGGGGCTCCAGCTGGTTCTGCAGCTCGTCTCGGCGGTCCTGGACGGCTTCCTGGACCGGTCTGAAGCTGTGGCCGCTGTGTGCCTTCGAGTCTCTGCAGATGAGACAAACCGGCTCCTCATGGTCCAGACAGAACAGCTTGAGCTGCTCAGAGTGCAGACTGCAGAGGGCCTCCGACCCGGCCGGACCTCTCTGACCTCTGCCCAGGAAGAAGGCGAAGCACAGGTTCTTCATCACCAGGTTGGCTGGCGGGTCCCTCAGCAGCGACGCCTCCTTGCAGAGCGGACACAGCCGGGTTCTCTTCTGGGCCCAGTCCGCCTGCAGGCAGCCGCTGCAGAAGCTGTGGCTGCACTCCAGCTTCACCGGATCGCTGAAGATGTCGCAGCACAGAGTGCAGGTCAGATCCTTCTCTGACTGCAGCAGCATCTTCAGCTTCCAGCAGACAGAACAATGCTGCTGGTCTTCTCTGAAAGATCCCAGTGCTCCCAGTGCTCTCTCCTGTGTCAGCCGTACAGTCAAAGCTTCAAATGATGAGGAGGAGCATACACACCTGAAGAAAAGGCTGAGGCACCAGATAACAACATTTCCAATGCAAACTCAACATCCACACAGATAAAAACTCCTCTGACCTTATATGAAGGAGCTGAACGCTCTCCCTGTTTCAGATGGAAATGTCCGTCCAGGGAAGTCCAAACTTTTTCACATCACAGACCAAAAAATATTTCAGTTTTAAAACCTAAAATCACTAAAAAGGTTGCAGTTTTAAACTAAGCCTGAACTATTTTAATTAAACAATTAAAATAATGTGCAAATGGTTTTTGCACATTGTCTTTGTTAAATAATTTTTGTATTTTATTCTCTTTTTTGTTTTTAATGTTTGTACAGCTCTGTGGTCCTCTGTGTGTTTTTAGAGAGCTTTATGAATATAATTATATCAGATTGGATTAAATGAAATGCACATAGGGTGGTTAAATATTCCATCTGTTCTCAGCAATAAAAGTAGGATATGGCCTCTACTGCTTGATGTTTTTAATCACTTTTTATACAGTAATTAAAAGCAGATTTTAGGTGCACCAAAGTTTGGCCCAATTTATTATGAAAATAGAATGAAGCCACCAAGTTTGGAAAAATAGATCACTTGTTTTCTAACATTTTTGTAAGTAGATTTTAATGTAAAAGTTATTTGGATGTGTCTGCATGCAAATACCCAGGACCTTCTACATGGCAACAAAGCCACCAACTTGCAGTTTTTCTTCTTTCCAGCCTGTTTAACTTTCAAGCTCCTCAGTCCTGCAGCGTTTATCTGATAAAGCTTCATCATAAAGAGTTTTAGTGTTCAGCTGTTGAGTCATAGGTCCTCCTGCAGGTTTACAGAGCTGATTTTAATCCTAAATGTTGAATTACCTCTATGTTCAGCTTGGTTTATCTGTCTGTCTTCCTGTTTCTTCTGTTTTGCATTTAACTGCATGAAGCTTATCTGCTCCTGATGTTTCTCTGCCTTGACTCCTTCTGGCTTTTCACTTCTAGTTACCTCCACTGAACCTTTTTTACTTTAAGAAATAAAAATATAGACGGATAATGACTTTATTCAGGATTAAACAAAAATCATGGCACTAATCTGTGACACAAAACAGGACAGAAAGTGGAAAACTTTCAGATTTACTGTCTTACTGTTATTTTTCATCAGTATTTGGGACAGATCCTTGTAACTTGGTTGAACCTTCAGCATATTAAATAATGTTATTAAAAGTAATATTAATAGTTATTATTATGTATTAGTACATATTATAAAAAATTTACTCTATGTGCATTTTAAATGCACAGTTCAATGACAATAAAGCCTGTCTATGTCTATATTCTACCCGTACACAGATTTTCTATGTTCAACCAGCAATGCTATCAACGGTATCAGGTGTAAGGTGGCAGTGGTTCATCATTATGATTACATCTAATAGAATTTATTTGCACCCTGGTCTAATTTCCACAAGTCCATCAAAGTAGCTTCACTAGATGCTACTTGGTTTTGTAAACCCAAAACTCTAAAAGAAAAACCTTCAAGAACAATCCATCATCAAGCTACTCTTAAACTAAACATTTACTGTAGTGTCAATAAATAAAAGGCAAATGTGGCAACTTATAAATACACAATGCTTATTTTTAAATTATAAATTATAAGTGTAGGAAATTGTAACAGTATGCCTATAAAAATGTTTTAACCACTCAGTCATAATTTATGTTCTATGAATGTTTTATAGCAATAAACCCTTTATGAATTTGTTTTTATAAACATCCGAGTCAACCTGGTTTAATAAACACAATATTCCCTCAGTGGTGACAGTTGCATATCTGGATCTGCTAGTAAATGGGCGGCTGCTAGCTTGCTTTAGCTTCACATGCTAACCGGAGCTAATCTGGGTCATAAAGTTGTCCTTTCGACGCAAACACGGTGGAGTTTCATAAAATACACTCTGATGGTGCTTCAGCACATGTAACATGCTTTGGGAACAACTAACTCAATATAACCATGATTTGAAACTAAAAAACTAAAAATAATTGTAAAGCGGCTCTCCTCCACCTACAACCGTTGTTTTTGTGGAAGCAGAGCGCGCCTGAAGGACCGAGTACATGTAGTTACAACAAAGCACCACTAGGTGGCTCTAAAGGACCAACAATGACTGCACTTCAGTTTTGGTGAAACTCATCAACCTTTTTCATGGAGCATAAAGTCTGTGGAGCAAAATTAGTTCTGCTTTAATAGGGAAAAATCTTCTGATAATGTTTTCATGTCTTCGATTTGGATGCATTTAATAAAAAAATAAACAATCTGCTTTCAATCACTGGCTGACCAATTAATACACAGTTAATTCATTACAATGCAAAATTAATGTTCTTCATTTATTTCCGCTTTATATGGAAATAAAATAAGTTTCCAGTTTTTATTATGGGTTTTATTGTAGGGTGCTCAGTTCCAGCAGTAACCAGCAGGGGGAGCAGCTGGTAAACTGTAATGTCCCAATCTGCCACAGTTTGACCTGATTTTCTGCCTTCTCATCTCTTCTTTCACCTTCATGTAAAACAAAAATCCGTTTCAGCAAAACAGGAGAAAAAAGCAAAGCTGTGCAAAATGCACAAAAGCATATATAATAATAATAACAGTTTCTTGATTTTTTTTTCCAGGATATTTGATATTTGAAAATCTTCTGTTTTATATTTAAGGAAACATTTAGCATCACTGGGAAAATCAGTAATTATTATGCAGCATGTGTGCAATAACAAAAGTTTAATGAAGCTTTTTTTGGAGTTCATCTTTTTTTACATCAAGACTTCTATACATCTTTAAGCTCATCCATCCATCCATTCCTGCTTATTTTTGAGGGTTTTGTTGTTGTTGTTTTTTTTTACAGAAATAAATGTTTTTCTAATAACAATAAATCCAGAATAGCAGCAGAGACCCACAGCTCGGGTGGGACAAGTAGCCTTTATGGAAAGTGTCTAAAAGTAAGCAAAGAGTAGTCCCATGTAAAGTTTCCTAAACGCCATACAATACAGCCTAGAGAATACTACTATATAATGGCTTAGATTGAAGCATAGCCATGTGTTAAAATGGCCTAGTCAAAGTCAGGATCTAGATCCAACTGAGAATCTGTGGTAAGACAGTATCTATCCAGGCAGACTGAGTTTGAATTGTTTTTTCATAGAAAAATAAGCCAACCTTTCTGGTCTAGCTGTGCAAAACTAGTAGAGAAATTCCTTAAAACACCTGCAGTTATACACAAAAGCATGCCACACTTTTCAGATTCTTGTTTGCAAAATAACTACAACTTTTTACTTCACAATTTTGAACAACTTTGTGTTTGTTTACCATGTAAATCACATTTATTATATCTATAAGTAGATTTTGTTTATTTTGATACAGTTGAAGATTTGTGATCAAGTTTACTCTGTTAAAATTGTATTTTAAAGAATGCAATTGGTTAAAAGAGGTCTCAATGAAAATGACTCTAAAGGTTCTGTATGTTGAAATACACAAAGTTTGTATGTTTTGCTATGCACCATATTCCCTCCACTGCACAGACGCTGAAACTCTGAGATTAACAAAGTTGATCTTTTATCACATAATATCACACAATAAGAAGCTCATTTAGATAATATGATGCCAACCACAATAAAGGGAAAAGTTTTACAGCAGACAAAGGAACCTTGACCCTAATTGCCTTGGGAATCATAAATCAGTGATAAAACTGTGGAAAACTTTTGCTATAAACAAAAATACAAGGTTATTTCTAGAACAATTTTCTCATTGTGGTGACAGTGAGAAAATTCAGGTGCAAGTTAAAGATAAACAGAAGCACATTTAAACCAAGTTAATATATATATATTTAAAATATATACAAGAAGAGGTACATTTGTGCCCTAACTTTAAAAAAAAACAAGAAAGGGAGGAAAACTACTTTATGTATTTTTCTAGAGCCACTGTGAGGCTGCAGTCTGGATGTTACTGGATATTTTCACTTTAACATCATTGCATAAGTCATAAATCCTGTGATTTTATGACAGGATACAACTTCTGTTTGGTCGGATAAGAATGAGTGCCTAATTATCTTGACTCATGTCTACTGTGTGCAAGTGTCATACATAAGTAAACAGACAGCTAATCTATCCAGGTTAAATGTTTTACCAGCCAATAAAAGGGATCTGCTGCTTCTTTCGGTCAATGTTTTCTGCAAGTCACGAAGCTTCTCCAAATGTTGAGAAGCTTGAGGTAAATTATCTTCATCTGGATAAATTTTATATTATTTTGAGGGTTTATAGTGGTGGATTTGAATCTAATAGATGCATTCAGCCTTTTTAATAACTTTTAGGGAGTTATAGAGAAACCATACACTTCTTACCCTAAGATTTATTATCCATTATCCACTTATTAGATTAAAATTAAATTAAATTGATTAAGTAATAACGTCCAATTCGACATTCTTTAAGTGTTGTAATTTGTATACAAGTATACCTACCACTCCTTCAAGAGCAACTGGCATCTACATATTTTATTTTTCTATTTAGTAATCTAAGAGGTTCTTGTTTTGTTAAATTCTTAAGTTTAATAATATGAGAACGCCACATTAATTTGGTTTATTCAGGCTGTAACACAGCTGACATAAAATAATGTTAAATTTAATTAGGTTTTTTTTTTATTCTCCATTTTATTAAAAAATGTAGTCCTTTATGTTATGGAAAGTTATTCGGCTCTCTTAATACACGAGAAAACTCAGGTTTTTAAAAAAATTTGTTGGCCAATCAATTTCAGATTAACTCATTAATCAATATTGCATCTTTAATCTACTTTTTTTTTCTTTTCAGGTCAAGAAATTATTGCATTTATTGCTGACCTTCTAATTCCTCTTTCAGAACAGCATCAAGCAAATGCTAAAGCTCAACAACATCAATCTACAAATGGTCAAAAGTTCTGCTCATTCCCAGTTTGTGTTAAAACCAGTGAAGACATGAGATTATTTTGAACCGGAGAAAGGAGGTTGAACACATTTATCAAATAATAGTCATCCTGTTCCAATCAGAGCCATTAGTTCAGCTCTCTGAGGTTTTCTGTCTGGGGGACTTGAGGAGGATTAGGCTGCTCTTTCCCACCGGGTTTATGTTCCTGTTCTCCTGACTGACAGGCTGGAGCGGGACAAACGTGCTGTCATGGACCAACCGTCGCCCCTTAACTAAAGAAGGAGGCTGCAGGAGCTGCACTGCAAAGCAAACTGGAGCCAAGGTAAAACTGGTGTTCCCTGTTGCTCAGTCAAACAGTGCAGAAGCATGTTCCTGGAAAATGCTTCCAGGGAAAAAACACTAATTGGTATGAAGGGTTTGGTGCAATAAAGGTGCTTCATGTATGAATTATGACATGTCTTTTTTTCCACTACTCTTGAGTTTTGAATATATTTTTGTTTAACTTCTTGTGCAAATATCTTGGTAGACTTAAAAAAAGACAAAATTAACTTACAAGTAACTTTACAGCAACATATATGAGCTTGTTTTTAGTCAATAATTAATTTATTTTGATGAAAAAGTTCTGGTTTCATTGGCAGATAATGTACAAGATTGTTTTAACTGAAATAAGCCAGTTAGGGTTATGGGTTTTTCACCAATATTATTATTTACTTAAAACAAACTAGTTTATATTGCTTAAAAGTTACTTGTAAGTTAGTTTTGTCTTATTTCAAGTGAACCAAGATATTTGAACTAGAAACTGGACCAAAAATACTTGGTAGGATTTTGTATTTTTTGCAGTGTTCAAATGTTTGTTTGTATTGTAAGAGTAGCACAACTTCAACATATTTTTATTCAAGTAAAAGCAAAACGTAGCCGTCCAAGAAATTACTCAAGGAAAAAAGTATTTTGAAAAAAGTCTATTCAAGTACTGATTAACTGATCAAATTATCAATAATTTAATATTTAAAAATTACGTAATCAGAACAAAGAATAAAGTCAGGTGAAAATGTTGGTATTATAAGGACAAAATGACTTGAATGAATGAATGGATGAATGGATGAATGAATGAATTGCTAAATAATTAATAGAAGTAACAAAAATAACAAAGTCAGGCAAAAGAAAATGTTTCTTTGACTAAAAATCTCATGAACTTTAACAGAAACTGCAGCTGTGTCTCTGTGTCTGGTGGATGTTTCGTTAAAACATGTTTGTTTTTCGTTCAATTGGAAGAAAATCCAGAAAATTTCCTCAAGTAAGAGTAGAAATACTTACAATAAAATTATTGAAGTAAATTATGCAGCCTAGCAAAACTATTCTTAAAAGTACAGCTTTTCTAAAACGATACTGAAGTAAATGTAATTGAGTAAATGTAACTAGTTACAACCGAACTCTGATTGTACCTGGAGGGAAAACGGATGAAAACCAACTCTGGCACATGATGTGATGTGCATCGTTGCTTTTGAAATAAATAAATATCGGCTATATTTGTGAATCTAGACACCGCTGTCCAGTTCACTCTGGAGGTTCTGTGAAACGTCTGGGTCTGTGTTGCGATGGGAAACTCTCCATGAAGGGCCCAATCGATCAGCTGACTCCTCCCGAAATGTGGAGCAGCTCTGAGCTTCTGCCACGTGATGCAGCGCTGCACCTTATTTCACTTCACCATGACAGGAACTGGAATGCAGACTGTGAATCAAGAATTTCATATTTTATCTCGGCTCTTTACCAAAAACACATCAGAGAAACTTCTGCGTCACTGCAGACAAGATGCCAACTTGTAGATTATTCTGTTCCAACTTGAAACTGTCATGAGTTGTAAGTTTAAAGCAGGCCTGAAATGGAGATAAGAGCTAAAGAACGAGGATTTCATGATAAGGAAGAGAATGGAGGGTGGACAGGTTGATGGAAGAAACCTGTTTGGTTGTTTGGGTTTCATTTGTTCCTGAGTTTTTAAACATTTTCTTGTTGTTTGATTATCTTCAGATCGTCTTTTGCACTCAAGTAAGAGTAGCACGACTTCAACATATGTTTTACTCAAGTTAAAGTAAAAAGTAGCCGTCTAAGGAAGGGGAAAAGTAAACGAAGAGTAAAACAGTATTTGGTAAAAAAGCTACTGGAGTCCTGAGTAACTGATCAAAACATCCATCAGTTAGTATTTAAAAATTACATCATGAGATGGACTAAAATATGACGTTAAATGGAAATTTTGGTATTTTAAAGGTCAAAATAA